>NW_022196906.1:36119694-36132796 GCF_008632895.1 Mastomys coucha | reverse complement strand
ATATATATATATATATATATATAAATCCAGAGCAAAAATTAAATCATTTTGTAAAATTGGAGCCTGATTCTGAGTGACACATTAGTGATGGAACAAGGGTACTGAATAAATTGCATTAGCTCTGTCATTTCATAACAATAGGACACCAGAGGGTGATGTGCAATTTATCTTTCTGACACAGTGATAACTGCATACCAAAGGCAGTATTATATTGTGAGAGGGAAAAAAGCTATCTTCCCCTTTCCTGTTTTAAAATATTAGACAATGACATCTGAGAAGGAATTAATAGATTCTGAAACTGGGACTTATGGAGAAGCGCAAATAACTGAGTTTTTAAAGTTAATGTTTAGTTCTACAAAGCAATAAGTGTGCTTAACTTAAAAAGACAATCAAATGGTATGGAGAAGACACACAAAACAGCTGATGCCTTGACTCCTGTCTGTAGGGCCACTCCCACGGGCTAAAGAGATGTCTCCACAGTCAAGAGCATGCATTGCTCTTCCAGAGGACCTAGGTTTGATTCCCAGCACCCACCTGGCAGCCCACAACTGTCTGTAGCCCCTGTCTGTAAGGCCATTCCAGAAGAATTTGCTTTTGTTCTTCCTTTCTCCTAGCACCAATGTTTATATCTGCAAGTGATTTGCTTCTGCTGTATACATTGGTTCATCAGTATGAGATGATAGCCATTGTGCTATCTTTGAAAGAGAATGTTGTAATGTTTTATCTCCTCTTGTCAGCACTGCTCTCCATCTTTATCCATTGGTAGTTAATGTTTTTCATAGGTTCCATTCATTGCCGTTCCTTACAATAGCATACTGCTACTAAATGAAGGGTTATATCTTAATTAAAAATAAAGTAACTAACTAGTGTTAAGTCCAAGTGTCTATAATGTAGCAATGAGTCCTGTGGCCTGAAGAAACTTAAGAAAGGAACTGCATTGCTGTTTCTTTTGTTGGACAGGTTCTTTTTTTCTCCAAAGTTTTTTTTCTTATTTATAAATAAGAAAAATGTATAAATAATAAAAATATTTATAAATAATAAAAATAATACTTTTATTCTTTATTTACATTTTCCCTTGAGACAGGATCTCACCCTGTAGCTTAAGCTGTCCCATAACTCACTGTGTAGCCTAGGCTGGTATTGAGCTCTGTATTCTCCCATCTTAAACTTGAGTGTTGGGATTGCAGGTGAATGTCACCATGTCTGGAATTTCAACTAGCCTATTTTAAAATCTATTTGGGCAGGTAGGGGGCATAGATTAGGTCAGGATGCCTGTTGTCACCCTAGAACCAAGGGCAGCAAGCTGTAAGATTAAAGAGGATAAAGGGAAACGTACCTGTGTGGAATTCAGCACCATGAAATCAATTGTATGGCTGCCCAGTGGAGGCCTAACTCAAAAGAAAACTATACTTTCTCAATCTCAAACTCCAGAGGGTGAAGTAATAGATAGTCAAGTTCAGCTTACAGCCCGTCATAGCTGAAAAGTCAAGGTGGGAGTTAGCCACATCACATCTACAGTCAAGAGCATGCTTGGTGCTCAGTACAGGGTCAAGTAATAGATAGCCATTAGTAACTAACTGTTCAGCTTACAGCCCGTCATAGCTGAAAAGTCAAGGTGGGAGTTAGCCACATCACATCTACAGTCAAGAGCATGCTTGGTGCTCAGCTACCCTGCTCCACTCTTAGACAACATGGGACCTGAACCCAGAGGATGATGCTGCCCAATTAAGATGGTCAAGACAACTCCCCACGGACATGCCCACAGTCAACCTGATCTAGGCACTCTCTCGCTGAGATCCTCTTCCCAAGGGATTCTTGTTTTGTCAAGTTAGCAGTTAGAACTTGCCGCCATGGGGACACTATAAAATGGATCTGTTTTAGTTATTTTCCTCAGCACTGTGATAAAATACTTAAAGCAACACAACGGAGGCTGGCTTTACTTTGGTTAGTGGTTTGAAGGTGGATAAGTCACAGAGATGGGGAGAGGGGTAGGGAACTCTGTGGTGCTGGTAAAATGCAGTGCCTTGCTCACATTTCAGCAGCCTCATTCAGATTTTTTCAGGACACAAGGAGATAGTAACTAGATGCTCTGGCAAAATATTGCATGAATGGCTTCTCATCCGCTGTTCTCCCATAAAACATTCTGAGCCTGGCCATCATCACCTGCATTTCTGCCTGTATTGTGGTCCTCGCTGCAACCAGAATAGCCCACGAAACCCTGCTTAGAGTACTACAGACATGTTAGCCCGTAGCTTTAAACGCTTGCACATCCTTCCCCCAAATCAGCAAGGTCACAAGATACAATGTTAACATCCACAAAAATCAATTCTATTTCTATATGATACCAATAAACAGTTTGACATAATTTTTGAAGCCATTTATAGCAGGGTTGTACTGCCTAGGGTTTTGTCATCTTGACACTAGTCAGTGTCACCTGGGAAGGGGCAACTTCAATTAGGAAAATACCTCCACCATCAGGCTGGCCTATAAGCAAGACTGTGGAGTACTGTCTTGAATGAGGATTGATGAGAAAGCCCAGCCCGCCTTGGTGGTCCTGGGTTATATAAGAAAGCAGCTTGAGTAAGCCGTTAGGAGAAAGCCAGTAAGCAGTGTTCCCACATGGTCTCTCCTGCTTGAGTTACTGTCCTGACTTCCTTCTATGGTGGACTGGGACTGGGACACCTGTGATGGCTCTCAGCTTTACATCTAGGAAAAACCCGAAGCAACTGGGTATACTTATGTTGGGGATTGGTTCTAATGCTTTGTCTTAATTTGGCTTCCAAAATCACATGGGAATTTTCATGCCCAGATGCTGAGGGTCTCTGTCACCAGTTGGTTTTTGATTATTCATTAAAGAGCCATTGGCCAATGACTGGAAAGGGTGAAAGAGGCAGAACTTTTTGATTCAGGGAACCAGAATCACCATGATGGGGGAAGGAGAAAGATCAAAATTAAAGACCCACCGACATGTAAGACTTCAGGAAAGTGGGCCCAGGGGCCACTCCTCTGATTGGATCTGGGTTGGTGGAGATAAAATATAGATTTAGGAAGTATTTGTTTAAGAATACTGAAGGGGAGTGTGTGCTAGCCACAGGGAGGTTTGGAAGTGCTCAGCCATTGAGCTAATCAAGACATATCAAAATATAAAGGTTGCATGTGTGTGTGTGTGTGTGTGTGTGTGTGTGTGTTTCAATCATGAATACAGGGCTCTGGGATGGGTGCAGCACACACTTGACCTGCTGTGAGCTCAGAGCAGATTAACTATTCACTGCTACACACCTGGAAGGGACTGTTCCTTAATTATATCTTTTGAGATGGGACAAACCACTTCTAATCTGCATCTTCTGAGGTGGGAAGACAGAGGTTTAATCTGGACCACACCTGCTGGCAGCCTACATGAAGGACATGGGAGAAGGAAGCCTTTGCTCTCTACCTCCCTGCTTGCTCTTGTTCTCAAGGGCAAGTCCATTCCTTCACTGCAGAGCCTACTTCTTTAGTATTTAACTAATGCTGAAGACTAGCTGAGACATCCAGCTGTGTGGACTGCACATCTTGGACCTTTCATTGATAGATGGCCATTGTTGAAATATATATACATACATATGTAATATAATTATATATGTATGTGTTCATTCTCTATATATTTTATACATTCATTCTATCAATTCTGTCCCTCCAGTGAACCCTGAATAATACATACATGGGAGTGTTTATTGACCCTTTTCCTCCCCAAGATGCTTTTGGTCATGGCCTTTTATCACAACCCCAGAGAGTAAACTAGGTAAGGGTGAAGACAACTCCACTGGAATCAAGTTAGTGAATGGTGTGAAATGCCTCCACTTGGGAAATTCCAGAAGGCCTAAACACTGGAAATGTACCATGAGACTCAGAAGGGGCCATTCCAGAGAGGCTCCGGGGACAGGACATGCTACACGTGGCTGCGGGTTACTTTTTCTAAATTAAGAACTGGTATGCAAATTACTACACAATAATAATATGACAATGATAACAGCTGTCACTTGTTAGTGTTGTGACTTCGATTCTTAAAGGGGCAGTTCGGCTCTTTGCTCTCCTCTCTTCCAAATGGCTTCTTGTTCCCAGCTCAAAGACAGACCTTTCTCACATTCGCCATGCCCCATACTGGTTCCAAGCTCCAGTTCATATTGACCTCCCTAGTCTCCTTCCCCAATCCCTCATGAACTTGACACTCCAGGCATACTGGACTCCCTTCCTTCAGTGACTCTAGTTTCATCACCATACTCAGCTGAAAGCCTGCTGCCAGTGTCTTCCAGTAATTTCCACAGCGTGGTGTACTTAACAAATGTCCTTCAAGTATCCCCAAGTAGTTGCTGGGTAAATCTGAAGGGAGACGTGTTTCATTGTCACCGATCTCAGGGGAGAGGGGAAATGGACACAACTGACAGATGAGGGTAGAATGGATGTTTAAGGAGTACAGGCTGGTTTCCTGTTTATAAGAGGAAAACACATGGTTGGGAGGAGCTCAGGTCACAAAAGTGCAATTTTGAAGGATTGGAAGAAACTTTAGACTACTGAACATTTATTTATGCCCTGAATTATTTACTTACACAATAGCAAACGTTCAGTTTGTAGATGGGCCACAAAGCTTTGGGTTTGTTTGTTTGTTTGTTTATTTATTGACTTAATTACTTTTGTGGTATTAGGACCTTACAGGATAGTCAGGTAATCAAGCACTCAATTCTACTTCTAGTTCTGAGATAGCTCCTGCTTCAGCCAAAATAAAGCTTTAAAAAGAAACCCAGATACTCAGCCTCTTGGCTACCTGTGCCCCACCCCACACCCTCCTGTGGAGAAACAAAGAGGCCTATGCATGATAAACACATACTCTACCACTGACCTACATTCCCAAAGTGAACCTGCCATTTTAAATAGGTCCAACAGAGGACATTGTGTTGCCATCTATCCAAGGCTAGCTCTGAGTGTCCAACCTGTGCAGTTGCTCAGAGCCTTGCTCATAGAAGAACAGGCTTGGTCTCACGTTACAGTGTTAATGTGTTGAAATTATTGATAATTTTGAAAGTGGGAATCTATATTTTCATTTTGCACAGATCCCTACCGAATTCATGGTCCCCTCCTTCTTTGGACCTCTCTTGCTCTGAGTCAATTCTGTTGACTGAAAAAAAAAGGCTGGAAAATCCTGTGGAAGTCTGAGAATTGTGGTTTTTCATCTTTTCACCTTTAGAATGTCTTCTGTGACTTACTATGATTCCTACTAGGAAAGTCTAGAAGTTTCTAAGACCGTCTATTACTAAATTATTTGTCATAGAAGAAAACCATGATTCAGTGAAGCACATTCCTCTAGTTGCTACTTAAGTAACTGTCTTAGTTAGGGTTTTACTGCTATGAGCAGACACCATGACCAAGGCAACTCTTATAAAGTACATTTAATTGGGACTGGCTTACAGGTTCAGAGGTTCAGTCCATTATTATCAAGGCAGGAACATGGCAACATCCAGGCAGGTATGGTACAGAAGAAGATGAGAGTTCTACATCTTCATCTGAAGGCTGCTAGTAGAATACTGGCTCCCAGGCAGCTAGGACAAGGGTATTAAAGCCCACACCCACAAGGCCACACCCACAAGGCCACACTTAGTCCAACAAGGCCATGCCTCCAAACAGTGCCACTCCCTGGACCAAGCATATACAAACCATTACAGGAGATATCCCAACACTTAATTTCAAATTATACTGCAAAGCCATAGTAACAAGAACAGCGTGGCATGGGTGTAAAACAGATCTATAGACTAATGCAAGAGAGTAGAGGTCCCATGACCCAGAAGTAACCCTGTGCCATCTGATACTGGACAAAAGTAGAAAAATGTATACTCAACAAGTAGATATTCTTCGACAGATAAAGCTGGAAGAATCATGATGTCCACATGTAGAAGAATGAAACCAGATCCCTGTTTCTCACTCCTTACAAAAATCAGTTAATACAGACCAAAGGCATAAACATAAGACTTGAAACTACTAGAAAAAAACCAAGGTAAATATTTCAAAGTAGAAGTCTAGGAAAGGAATTTTTAAACAAGGCTCCAACAGCTCAAGAGATAATTATCAAGGATTGGGTTTTAGGACACTGGAACCTTCTGCACCACAAAAGAAACAGTAGAGTGAAGAGGCACTGTACAGAATGGTAGAAAAATCTCTATTTATCAGTTGGTCACTGAACAGGAGATTAATATCCAGAACATATATACAAAGCTTTAAAGAAAACCCCAAGCAACAAAAGAACAAATGGCACAACCAATAAATGGGAAATTTCCCAAACAGATGTTTCCTATGGTAGTCTGAATGAGATACCTCATAGGCTCATATGCTTAAATGCTTAGTCCCCAGTTAGTGGAACTGTTGGGAAGGATTAGGAGACCTGGTCTTCTCAAAGTGGGTGTGGCCTTGTTGGAGGAGGTACGCCACTGAGGAAGTACTTCAGGTTTCAAATGCCCAGGGCAGGCCTAGTCTTTCTGCCTGCTGCCTGCAGATGAGGATGTAAAGCTCTGAGCTCCTGCTCTAGCACCATGCCTGTCTGCTTCCTGCCATGATGATAATGAACTAAGCCTCTAAAACTATAAACAAGTCCCCACTTAAATGTTTTTTAATATAAGAATTATACTGGCCATGGTGTCCCTTGAAACAGTAACTAAGACACTCCCTAAAAAGTGAAGTACAAGTGGTCAACATATCCCTGAAAAAATATTCAACATATTTGGCCACCAGGGAAATGCAAATCAAAAGTATGCTGAGATTCTATTTTAGGTTGGGCATAATATCTATCATAACAAAAATAAGAAAAATAAATGGAAACAGTATAGGCTATGGAGAGAGGAAACCCTTAAGCTCTTATTCTGGGACTTTAAATTAGCCAACTACACAGAAGTCAGTAATGGAGAGTCTTCAAAAACTAAAAGTTGGGCAGGAGAGATGGCTCAGTAGATAAGAGAGCTTGCCACATTTACAGAAGACCCAAGTTCAGTTCCTAGCACCCAGGTCAGGAAGCCCACCTCCACCTGTAACAATCTAATGCCCTCTTCTGGCTTGTTCAGGTGCCTGCACTGCACACACATGACATGTATGTGTGTGTGTGTGTGTGTGTGTGTGTGTGTGTGTGTGTGTATAAACCCTAGAAATAGAACACTCATGTGATTTTAGTTGTCTATTCAACAGTAACCAACAATTAAGAAGTCTGCCTACCTATATTTATTGCAGTTCCATTTATAACAGCCAAGTTGTAGAGTCAGCCTAGGTGCCTACCAACAAATGAGAAGACAAAAAAGTATAGTATGTATATGCAATGAATTTTTATTCAGCCACAGAGAAGATTAAAATCACACCTTTTGCAGAAAACTGGGTATTAAGCAAAATGAGCCAGATTCATAGAGACAAATATCAAGTATTTTCTCTATATGAAGATTCTAGATTTTTAAAAATGTATGCCTATAATGCTAGCACTTGAGAGACTGGGGATGACTGTGATTAGGTCAGGTTGATGAGGTGGGACTTGCCCACTGTAGGTAGCACCATTCCCTGTGCTAAGGTCCTAGAATGAATAAAGAGGGAAAGTGGAGTCTGATCACAAGCTCAAGGCTAGCCTGAGCTTTACAGAGAGAATCCATCTAAATAAATAAGTAAACAAACACATAAGTGACGTAAGAATGATGGTGGGACTATTTGGGAGAGGAAAAGGTGGCAGTGGGAGTTGGGAAGTGAAAAAATTTTGTTATATGTGATTAGCACTACTCATGTGGTGGCAGTGGCATGAGTTCCTTGCTACCCTCCCTAATGTTCTGGATCCTCTAATGAAAGGCACACATGCAGCCTTACATTTAATGTGCATTAATCAGCTCAATGGCTGGACCACTCTCAAACTTCCATGTTGCTAATGCTTCCCCTCCAATACTCCTGTGTTATTACTTACTAAAATCTATATTCCATCTTTGCTACCCTAGACCCTATAGGGGGCCCTGGGGCCTCTCTTCCCTGGCTCTTAGATGATTGCTATGCTCTTTCTTCTGCAACTCTCAAGCCTGCATATTATTCCTTTCCCAGCATGGCGATTCTTCTCTTGGTTCCCCTTTCCTGCAAATCCTAAAGTATTGCCTGTCTCCCTGCCCAGCTACTGGCTGTAGCATTCATCACCAATAAGAACCCAACTAGGGGAAGGGACCCTCAGCATCTTACATAAGGGTTCTCATGCAATTTTGGGAACCCAAAGCAACATAATGCAGGCCTTAGACAAAATCCACAGCAAGAAAAGGTAATAGAGAAACACATGATCAAATTAAGTTACATATACATATGAAGATGTTGTAGTGAATTCCACTATGCTGAACAGCAAATATGTGCTATAATAAAAAGATAACCTGTAAGTTTTTTTATATTCTTACTTCATTTTTGGTACATCTCAGCTGTCAGGAAATGTTTCCTTTTGTAAAAAATAAAAATCTGCCTCCTAACAGCACACTTGAAGCAAGAGAACAAATGTCCCTCCTGATGATGAATAACAGCCGCATTTCTCTAATTTAGCTTCTCCGATAACTGCGAATAACTTCACACCCATTACCTTCACCCTAGGATGATCTAATTTTGTTTTTTTTATATATATATATTTTCATAGTTTTGCTTAGTATTCCTTTTCTCACTAATAATATATCTGACATAAAGCAAGGCAGGAAGATTAGGCAAGGCAGCTGGTCACATTGCACCCACAGACAGAGAGCAGTGAAGGATGCTCTTCAGGGCCCCCTTTCCTCTTTATTCAACCCAGGACTGCAGCCTATGGCATGACACTACCCACAGTGGGCAGATCTTTCTGCCTCACTCATCTAATCTAGATAAACCCTCACAGCCAGAGAATGATTTTAACTCCATAAAGTTGAGCCCCAGTTGTCTTCATATTCTGCAGTGTTTCATTTTCTAAGCTCTGTTGTAGGTTCATCTGTGTCTCCGGTAACCATTGGAGTGAGCTAAAAGGAAAACAACAACAACAGAAAAAAACAAAACAAAAAAACAAACAAACCAATTTCTGGTGGTTGTTACTGTTGTTGTTGGTGGTGGTGTTGGTAGTAGTAGTAGTAGTAGTAGTAGTAGTAGTAGTAGTAGTAGTAGTAGTAGTAATCATTGTGGTGGTTTAAATAAAATTTCATGCAGTCTAAGCTAGCCTCATGTTAGCTATATAGCAAAGGATGACCTTGAACTCTAAACCTCCTGCCTCTGCCTTCCAAGAACTGGCACACCACTGTGTCCATCTAAGTCGTTTTTAAAAAGGAAAGGAAGAGTTCAAAACAAAACATACCACTTTGAAGATTTGTTTGTTTATGTGTATGTATGAATATAAAGATAGATGTGTGTGTGTGTGTGTGTGTGTGTGTGTGTGTGTGTGTATGTGCGCGTGCGCATACATTTAGGTAGAGGCCATCAGTGGGTATCATGTGACATCACCTATTACTCCCCACCTGTCTTTGAGGCAGGGTCTCTCTTTGAGTCCAGCTTAGTTTTTCTCAGTTGGATGGGAAGCAAGCAAGCTGCTGCTATCCTCCTTTGTCCTCCCTACTTGCTGCTAGGAGTGCAGGTTTTATATAGGTGCCTGGCTTGTTATGTGGTGCTGGGATCCATAACTCTAGTCCTTATGATGGTGTAACAAGCGTCTTTCACCACTGAGTCATCTCTATAGCTCCGTACCATGTTTTAAATTTCGTTTTTTCTAATTAAAAAGTCAGCAATAAATTTCCAAAATCAGAAAAAAACCTGGACAAAATAATGGTGGTGGTGGTAGGTGGCAAATGGGATAAGTACAGAAACCAAGGTTTTGGGCCACAATTGAAAAAAGCCATCTGGGACTTGCTAAAGTAAGAGGATGTTTTCACCAGAAAGCAAAGAACCCCATTCCCTCTCTGTGGTGTTGGAAAAGTACAGAAAAGGGCTCTGATTGGCCAGTTGGATCATTGCCTGACCCTGGGTAAGAAAAAGAAAGTGCCCTTGGAGTACACAGCCACAGGAGAGAAGCATTTACCTCCCAGAAGGAAAGACTGCTGTACAAACAAAAATAAAAATGCCCTACAGAGAGGGCAGGTCAAACCTTGGAGAAAAACGGAGGCAATATTTGTTGAAAAGGAAAGAAAAGTGTTAGATCATTGCATGATAACAAAGCTGACTGGACAGCAGTGATTCCAGAAGAAGTGTAACCTAACAGGAAAGGCCCCATGGTCCCCTTTATCCAAAGGCATACTATCCAGGAGACACCTGACACTGTTGATGTCACCCAACCTCACACATATTGTCCCCCACACAAGCCTAAAGTAAAGCTTGATCCGTAAACTTAAGCAAATTAACAGCAATAAGTGATAAGCAGGAATATGTTGTGGTGAAAGTGATCCAGCAACATCTTATTGGCAAAGGAATGACGTCCACCCTGGGAGGGCAGAGCAGCCCAGGGCAAGATGTCAGCATGCCACACACAACAGTGCGTGATTTAAAACCCATGAATTTTTTATTTCTGGAATTTTCCATTTAGTATTTCAGACAGGAGCAGATAACAAGAAACCAAAGCAGAGGAAATGCGGCGCCGAGGCTAAGCAGAGGCTGTTGCTTTGTTTGGAATTTTAAAAAAGTATTTATTGTCTCTTGTTAATCGTTTTTCTGTAGTGTAAACTGGCTTCAAATTCTTCTTTAGCTTCCTGTGTGCTGGGAGCATAGCTGGACGCTCAGAGTGTTGAGATTATTTTTGTTATGATTGTTTTTTTCTGATGTTTGGACTTTTTTGTTTCTCTCTATCTTGTGTGTGCACACAGTGTATGTGCACATGTGAGTGCACACAGAATATGTGCATGTGCCCATGTGCACACCTGGACATAGTCTCACAGAGAACAGAGAGTATGTAAGGCTTCCTACTGGCTCATCTTCTCTGGCATGCCCTGGAGACAGGAGCTCTCACTGAACCTTGAGTTAGGCTGGCAGCCGCCCCAGCAACTCTTCTGTCCCTAACCCCCACAGCACTGTGGGCACAGACACCTGTGCAGCTATATTTCTATAGGTCCTGTGATCAGATCTTTACATTTGTGCAGATCCACACACTAAGCAGTCTCTTCAGCTTGGCTTTTCCTAAGGAAGACAACTGAGTAACAAGGAAACATTAAGATGTTGAGTATGTTTTTAAATTGATATCTACTACGATGTTTAATATTTTGTGGAAAACTAGTAATTATTTAAATCCTGTTTATTTGTTTATAGAGAGGGCCCTGTTTGGTAACCCTTACTGGTCTAGAATTCACCGTGAAGACGAAGCTCATCTCAAATTCACTATGCTCCTGCTGCCTCGGCCTCCTGAATACTGGGATTACAGCCAGGCGCCACCAAGTTCCTTAATCTAGCCTATAATAAAGTTGAAAGTCAGAATTCCTGATAGATAAACATATACATGAGAACATATGTTTTAAAAATTAAATTAGAAAGTACTCTTGACCATTTCAATAGCGTTAGCTGTCAACTTGATAGAAACTAGAATCATGTGGGCCACAGGCCCCTGTTTTCACATCTCTGTGGTATAATCTTGATTGTGTTCATTGATGTGGGGACGCCGACTGACTGTGAGTGGTGTCGTTGCCTGGCTGAGATCCCAGACTGAGCACTATTGTACATTCATCGTTCCCCGATTTCTGATGGTGGATCTGATGTGATCCACTGGTACAAGCTCTTAGAGCCTGGATTTCCCCACCATGGTTACCATGTCTTTAAATCGTGAGCCAGAGTAAGTCCTTCCTCCCTTAGGTTGCCTTTGTCAATGGTTTATCATTGGGATAGGAAAATAAACTAAGACTGTCAATCAGATAATAGTGGAGATGAGTTGGCTGAGGCTGTTGAGTTTTTGAGCCTGGCTGGAAGGTCCTGTGTGTCTCTGGCCTTGGCAGCCAGACCACAGAGCAGATACTGCAGGCAGGAAGATATTCATTTGTCTAGTTAGAGATAGGCTTTCATTGCAAGCCACCTCAGTGCCCGCAGACCACAGGCAAGAAAACATTAGCAGCATCCAGGACCCAATATGACGGCTAACCTGTCCACAGAAAGGCCGCAGGGAGAGTTAGATTTCCTTGTGGTTGGAATCTGTGAGGTTAACAGTCCAAATGGAACCACACCAGCTTGGAACAGATTGCAAAGAAGTGACCGAGATGAAGTTAGCCTGTGTTGGATGCAGGCCAATCTACCTTGTAGGAAAATGTGCTTGCAAGACTCTGATGCTTGCTAGGAGAGACTTGCCTCCCCTGTGTTCGAAAGGTCTGAGCTCAGTTCACCAAACAAGCACAAACACCCTCCCCAACCCAAGCCCTCAAGCAACTGTTTCCACTGGGGCCTTCTGAGCCAAGGAAGGTCAATAAGCCTGCCCAATGGGTAAGTGTAACTTGGGGCCCTCTCAGGCTAGTTTGTTGTGTTCCCCCCGCTGCCCCAGAGGGCTAGCTGTTTACACAAAATGGAGAGCTACTGTTAAACATTGAATCTTTTGCTATTTTACTTTCCAAAAGTGAACCTTGGTGGACATTTTAAGAATCAATCAGCAAATATTTATCAGGCAGCTAATGGTCTGCAAGATGTTATAACAAACCATTGTAGGTCCCAGGAATGCTGTAATTAAACTGTACACAGGAAGATTCTCCATCTTATAACCAATACACCTAAGTGTACTTGTAGTGAGCTTTGTCTTCTCTCAGCAAGTGTACCAGGAGATCCTGATCTTTGCCCAATGGTGATATGTGAGTGGAAAATCATTTTATAAAATATTTTCTTTGGGTTGCACCTCCAAGGTCAGTAGTCCATTCTTTTGATATTGCAAAGACATGGTAAAAATGGGTAAGAAAAGCTTGAGGACCATATTCCCTGGTTTAAGAAAAGGAGATGCTGGGCTGGAGAGATGGCTCAGCCGTTAAAGGCTAGGCTCACAACCAAAAATATAAGAAAAGGAGATGGAGGAGATGGAGAAATGGCTTAGTGGTTAAGAGTGTGTTTTCCAACCCTGAGATTCCACCTCACACCAGTCAGAATGGCTAGGATAAAAAGCTCAGGTGACAGCAGATAC
>NW_022196906.1:36086855-36118470 GCF_008632895.1 Mastomys coucha | reverse complement strand
AAAAAAAAAAAAGAGTGTGTTTTCCTTTTGCAGAGGACCTGAGCTCTGTTCCTAGAACCCACCTCTTGTGGCTCAGAACCACCTATAACTCCAGTTCTAAGGGAGCGGTTGCCATCTTCTGGCCTCTGTGTGCACTGCATTTATGTGAACATACCCACATGTCCACAGTTGGTGGTGGTGCTTAAAATAAAAATAAATCTTTTGACAAAAAAAAAGAAAAGAAAAGAAGTAAAGAAAGAAATAGAGACTATTCATTCACAAGAAAAGTTATGTGTGACCATCTGGCGCAACTATTACAGCTTTAGCTATCATAGCCTTGACTTGGAATGTCCCCAGAACACATCAACTCACAAAGGGTTACCAGTCTGTACTACATCCACCTAGCAGGCTATCACCTGGCCATGTGAAGGAAGGAAGGAAGGAAGGAGTGATGGTCATTTTCCTGTGCAAGATTGTTCAAACCATGTGCTGAGTGAAAGACGCCACAGATGAGAGATCATTTAACCAAAGATTTCATTTTTAAGGAATATCTCTAAGAGGCAGAGATGAAGTGAAGGAACAGTGCCCTCCATGCTGAGGGTGAAGAGAAGGAATGGAAATGTTCTAGAATTGGCTTGGGGTGGTACAAAACACCACGCCTTACTCAGAATCACTGACTTGTATATTTAAAGTGAGAATTGTATTAGTAGTTAATTATACTTGAGTTATACTTTTAAAAGAAAGAAAGATGGATATGGATAAAATGCTTGCTGAACAACTGTGAGGACCTGGGATCAAATTCCCATTATCAAGTCAGATCCAGTAGTGTACACATTTATAATCCCAGCACTCCTGCAGAGAGTTAGGAAGCAGAGACAAGAAAACCCCTGGAGGCCTGCAGGCCCAGTAGCCTGGCTGAGCCAGTGGAAAAAGCCAGGAGCCCTGTCTCAAACAGGGTGGAAGGAAAGGACCAATACTTTTGACTGTCTTCTGACATTGCCGTGTGTGGTGTGGGTTGTGTTGTGTGCACTTGCATTAACATACATGTGTGCACGAATGTACACACTCAGGGATTAAAAAATACAGAAGAAAGTGTGCTGCTAAGTAACCAAATTTAACTTGGGGTGAGATGTGAACCAGTTGTAAAGTAAATACAGTAAACAGAGAGTTTTTTTTTTTTTAATTCCTATCCCTAAAATTAGAGACATAGTGGCAGCTCCCTGGGAATGGGCACATAATCTATGCAGTGACAGACAGCTGTCCTTTGCAAAGTCTGATGGTCACTCCTCTGAGAATGCTGACCATAGGCCTTTCCCCATACTTACATCCCACCGAGAAAGTAGGATGTAGAAAGAGGTATTTATTTCCATCAATAAGTAAAATAAATTAATATCTACTGAGTTAAAGTGCTTTTCCTTTTCTCAAAGTTTAAACTGATAGCAAAAGAAAATGAAATTTCCCTTCTTCATAAGGGGTTTGAAAAACCCTTCAGATAAGTGTAGTCCTGATCCTCATCAGGACACTTCTCTTTGCAACAGTCAGAGACTGTTTCATAAAACTACACCCAATCAAATTGTAGAGATCCCAATCCCAATGGGAAAAAATCTAGAATGTAACTTGGGGTCATGGTGGAAGAGAGGCAGAAAGATCGTAAGAGCCAGAGGATCAGGGAATTTGCTGGAGTAGTGTCAGAAACTATACCTCTGTGAGCTAAACAAGGACAACAACCATAGACAGGCTAGTGGGGTTGGGGAAGAGGGTAATGGGGGTCTCCGCTTAGGGAGCTACAGGCAACTGAGAGAATGCTAGGAGTGGGAAAGATAGCCTTCTCCAGTCAGCCAGGAGCACACCAATTGGTTATTCCATACGAAGTGATCAGCCCTGAAAATATACATGTATACATGTAAGCATCAATAGGTAGACTGAACAGGTTGTACTTACATGTTTAGGAATATGTTTAAATGTGCGCGTATACATATGTGTGTATGTAACAACAACTAATGAAAAAGAGGCCGTGAATTTGAAAGAGAGCAAGGAGAGGCATATGTGAGGGTTGGGAAGGGGGTCGGAAAATGAGGGACTGATGTCATTATGTAATCTCAAAGAATAAAGGAAAAGTTGAAAACCTTATATGCACAACTTTTGCTTCGATTTTGAGTTTTTAGCAAGTCCTGTGTGTGGCTGGTGAGTATTGGGCTGAGCAGCATCCTCAACCCACGGATTTTTAAAATGCAGTTAAGAAATGGAAAGAAAGCCTTTCATGTGGGAGCATGCTGCTGTCTCTCACTTCCCTCCCTCAAATCCTTTTGATCCCAAATTGAGGACAAATAACACAGTCTGATGCCGTGTTTTCAAGGTTGCAGCTATACAATGCCAACTTCCACACCTGTCCGAGTGGATGCCTGTGTTTTAGATTTCTCCTGTACAGGGTTGAAAGCCTGCTCTCTTTGTTGGTGGTTCCTAGTTCCATCTACAACTGATGTTGACAGCCTGTGGTTTTTCTTTTAGTGGATGTACCAATGACACTCTCTCAACCCCCTCCTTTTCTGGCCTTATACTGTCACCTCTGAAATGGAGAATGATTTTCCCCTTGCACTCTGAAAGGAAAATCATTCAGTGAGGCTTACAACATTAAACACCAACAGCAGTGCCAGTGGGGCTAGAGAGATGGCTCAGCAGTTGAAAGCACTGGTGGTTCATCCAGAAGACCTGAGTTCAATTCCCAGTACCCAAAGGTGGCTTAAAACTGCTTGCAACTCCAGTTTTAGGAGATCTGACACTTCCCCAGGAACACCTATACAATTAATATGTGCATATATACATATACAAATACATATACATCATATACATATATACATATATATTTTATTCCAGGGGTAAAAGCAGGATTTGGGATCTGTGGCTATTGCTTTAAATAAACTGAGTTGGAGATGAACAGGCTGAGAGAATCCAGGAGGTACTCAGTTGCTCAGTCCATGAGGTGATCTGCTAGAATCCTGAAGAAGTTGATTTTAATACTGGGGAGGGAATGCCTCAGTCACAGGATGCCTCATTAAGAAGATACATGAATTTGCCAGCAAGACTGAAGGCAAGCAGGCAAAAGGCTTCAGCATAGCAGGGAACTATGTTTGCTAAGACTCTGAGAAATGCTAGCTGACCTAGAAAAGACAAGCCTGCGTTGTTAAAATCCACTCCCATGGGCAGTACAGAAAGATGGAGAGATTGGTCAATGGTTGCTGTTCTGAGGGATGGACCGAAAGACCAAAACTAGATTGCCTATCTGTGCCACAGGAAGAGCTTCTGTGGGATATCTGAAGACTAGGAGTGGTCCCAGTGGATCTATATTATGAGAACATGCCTCCCTTGAATACAGAATGGCCAGGCTAGAGCCGAATGTGGAACCCAATCCCCTGCCTGTTAGTCTCTACGGGAGGACTTCAGAGTAAAACCAGTTGGAAAAGACAATGAGGAGAAGTCACCAATGTTGCCTTGTTATGAGGACCAGTGGCTGGGCACCTGGCCATTCCAGCAGGCTGGTTCTCAGGAGAGGAAGACAGATGCTTAGCTTGAAAACATTAGCTGGGGGAAAAATGTGAATCTATTACAACTGTGCATATATTTCACATATTGTATTTGGGTGCTCTTTAGCCATTTTGGCTTTTGGATATAAATATTCAGAGGATACCTATTGCAAACATTTGAACTCCATTGCTGGCGACTGTCCTAGATTCTGTAAAGATACTTAAACAATATTAGAAGGCTTTCCAGAGTTTATACAGGTCAGTGAGCTTGTCTAAAGTATTAGGGAAAACACGACATCTTACTTCAATAAAATAAATTGTGCTAGCCAACAGAGCCTCCTGGATTTGTCATATAAGTTAGCACTTTAAAAATATAACTCATAACAAGTAAGCCAGACAATCAAATCCCCATGTCGGTCACCCCCTTTCTAATTATCACTAAAACCTGACTTAGGCAGATGAAGCGTGGCTCGGGAAGGAACATTAAATCTCAGACACTACCATGATAACTAGAACGGAACTGGATACATTAGAACTGGATCTCTGAGATGGGGCAATGGCCTGAAGCTATTCCAGGTTTTCATACCGGATTATGAGGGCTGAGTGGTGGCTCAGGAGAATTGAAGCAGTGCTGAAGGCAAAGGGAGGGGCCTTTTGCTGGGTAGTGATGGTATCACAGAGGAAGGAACCTTAAGTAGAGCTGCCCACATCCATTGTTAAGTCCTGAAGTCTCCGGAAAGCCGAGACCAATAGTGAGTGAGCAGAGGGAATCTATTTCAGACATAAAGGAAAGAAAAGTGGACAATAAACAACAGGAAAGGAGGAAATGTTTACTTCAGAGTAAGGAGGAAGGGCAAGAGAGCATTCTAAGGTGTGTCTTCTCTATCTGCATGTATTCATGATACCTAGGATGTTGTCATGCTTGTAGTTTGGCGGCTAGAGGAATGACTCAGCAGTTAAGGACTCATACTGCTTCTACAGGACCCGAGGTCATTTCCCAGAACCCAGAATGAGCCTCTCACAAGCAACTCCAGGAGATCTGGCCCTCTTTTGGTCTCTGCAGGTACCTGCTGTCATGTGCACATACCATGTGCACACGTGTGTGTGAGTGGACACACACACACACACACACATGCATGCATACACATGCAAATGCACATGACACCCCCCCCCCCAGATACATACACATACATTTGTTTTTTTCGAGACAGGGTTTCTCTGTGTAGCCCTGGCTGACCTGAAACTTGCTCTGTAGACCAGGCTGGCCTTGAACTCATAGATCTGCCAGCCTCTGACCTCTTGAGGGCTGGGATTAAAAGCATGCACCACCACTGCCCAGCTGTTTTGGTTTTACTTTTTTTTTACAAATAACTTTTCTATTGAAATTAATCTTTTGAAAAGAACTATAGTTTAAGTTGATGACAGATGGAAAAAAGATATTTGGTGATTGAAATGCGTTGGAAGAATTATGAGCTTTCCCCCATTTTCCTACAATTATGCACCCTCCCCATCCCCACAAGAACAGAAATTGCCAACTAAGATATCGTATCCCAGGCTGCTTAGGAATGAAGTGCTTTGGGTTACAGTATCTTGATTTGGGTAGGGATGGGGATAAGGTTGTTGGCAGCTCTGAAACTCTTAAGGATACATGCGTTCCTGCTATTATTTTGTTCTTGATCTACTTCTTTCCCCCTGAATCACACAGTCTTTGAACTGCATCTTGTTATGAGATTCTCAGTTTGGGGAAGACAGTTACAAATAATAAGAGTCTTTATCATGGTAAAATATCCCCCACAAAACTTCTACAAAAGCACTTCCCAGCCAGCTGGCAAGCAGTGAGGTCATCTACATTGCTGGGCAACCTGTCCCCAACTTTTGAAACAAACTCTATTAGTTCAACAACCCCACCCTCACCCTCCCCAGTCTCTGGCGAGGCACCCACCATTCTGCTTTCTGTCTCCGTGAACTTGACAACTTTTATGTAACACACATATGTAGAATCACCAAATCCAAATCCCGAGTTTTTCTGACTGGCTTATTGCATTTACCATAACAACCTTAGGCTTTATCCAGTTTGGAGCTTGTGAATGGATTCCCTCATTTTTAAAGGTCAAATACTGCACTGCTTGTTATTTATTTAATTATAGATTGATGGATATTTGTTATTGTTTCCACCTCTGCTTACTAGGAGGAACATGACTATGGATATGGGTTTACGCACATTTCTCCAAGGTCTTGCCTTCAATACTTTTGGAACACGTATCTTGAAATACACATCTAGATTATATTGTAATTAAAACCAAACTTGTTTTCTTTTTAGACCCCCATAAGAGTCCTCCTGATGGCTGTGAGGTATTGATCTATTTATGCTTCACTGTAGACCAGTTAGAGATAAAAAAAATCTCCCTTCCTTTAATAAGAACAAGGGGGTGGGGTGTAAATGGGACTCTTCAAATTGAGAGTCCTCAAGAAAGGCAGAGACAGCCCAGACAACCCAGTAGTTCCTAGCCTTACAGGCAGATCCAAATTCCCTCCCATAAAGCCCTAAGAAACGTGGTCCCCAATATGTCTCAAACATCACCTCCCACTGTACTTCCCATCATTATGACAGTTAATGTTGATTGTAAACTTGACAGAATCTAGAATCTTCCAGCAGGCAAACCATACCTGTGAGTGGTTATTTAGATTAAATTAGTCTCTGTGGGTGCCTGTGAGGGACCATCTTCCTTGGGTAACTGAGGTGGGAAGGCCCACCTGGAAGGAAGGCAGTGCTGGGCGTGGCTGCTGGACTTCACAAAAAGCAGAAAGTATAGGTGAGGGCAGACTTTAGACATCATGTGACCACCTTCCTCAAGTTTCTACCTTCTGCTGTAGCCTTGAAAAGTGAAACTCTTTTCCCCTAAGTTGCTTTTGTCAGGGTTTTGTTTTGTTTTTCACAGCAACAGAAAAAATAACAATCCCTGGATGATTGACACTAGCCTGTATACAGCTCCTGGGATACAGCTGAGGGGAACTGCTCACTGTCCCTTTGGCTGGAGTGGCCCTGCAAAACCATGACTTACTTTTTGTCTTGGACTTCCAGCCACCTGATCTCTTATCAAAGACAGTTTGTCTAAACTCCACATAGACTATAATAAGCCACTCTCTTCTCATACACACATATTTAAATTTTAACCCTGATATACCCTTTTTTTTTTTAAAGACAGGGTCTTGCTATGTAACTTTTGCTGGCTTGGAACTCAGCTATGTAGACCAAGCTGTTCTTGAACTCACTAAGGCCTGCCTCTCTGCTTCTGGAGCCTTTGCATGCATGTGCATATATACACATCAAGTAGAAATAAGTTGTATGAAGGCAAGAATTTATGCAATTTCAGAACACATAAAACTGTCTAGAACATATGCCCAATATATATCTGTTGAAAGAATGAATAATTCAACTACAATCCTTGCTCTTGTCTTCTGTTCAAGCTAAAAATGTTCAGTGGGTAAGAGAAACTGACCACCAAAAGACACAGAGACCTGTTATGCAAAAGTTTGTAACATGTTTTAGGGTTTCTATTGCTGTGAAGAGACATCATACCATGACAAAACTTTTATAAAGGCAAACACTTAACTGGGGCTGGCTTACAGTTCCAGAGGTTCAGTCCACTATCATCATAGTGGGGAGCATGGCAACATCCAGACAGACATGGCACTGGAGAAGGAGCTGAGAGTTCTACAACTGAATCAGCAAGCAGAATGAAAAAAATGCCACATTGGGCCTGGCTTGAAGATCTGAGGCCTCAAAGCCCACCCCTAGTGATACACTTCCTCCAACAATGCATACCTACTCCAAGAAGGCCACACCTCCTCATAGTGCCCTCCCTGTGATCTTATGGGGGCCATTTTCTTTCAAACCATGATACAGCCCAAGCCCAATGTTTCTCCCAGGCACACAGCACCATCATTCAGATGCCAATGTACACTCACTTATGCCTCTTTTCTAATCCACACCCTCGTTGTACTAGAAAGTCCCACCATACCAACCTCTACGACATATATTGTTGTCCTTGCCTAGGCCTGCCACTGGCAACCACTATTCTCTTTGACTCTTAACTGGTCTCCTCTCTTCTGTTCTTGCTACATCCTTACCCAGTTTTTACATACACCAGCCAAAGAGACATTGAAAAAGCTAGCCAACAGCAAATTGCTATCCTGTCTAAAAGTCTTTCAATGGCTACACACGGTCCATATTTTAGGCTCCAGATCTCTGGTCAATCCTCCTGTCACTTTTGACTCCTCCTTTGTCAGTCTTGCTTTGCCCCTGTGTTCTAGCCCTGTAAGTGTATATACAACATTTTAGAACCCTGAGTTCATTCTGGCCTGAAACTTTCCTACCTGTTTGCCTCTTCCTCTCTTTGCAGACCACTCCTTGGCTTCCAGCCCGAATGCCACCTTATTATAAAGGCATCTGTGGTGGTATGAATGAGAATGGCCCTCATAGGCTCATAAGTTTGGGTGCTTGGTGGTTCCCAATTAGTGGAACCGATCTAGAAGGGTTAGGAGGTGTGGTCTTTGTAATGAAGAGCTTTTCTACCTGCACCCCAGTTCCTGAAATAGTGACTCTGAGATGTATTATTTATGAATATATGCCTAGGCCATAAGAGTGAGCATGTTCCCCAACTAGCTCATGACTTACTCAAACTGTTTATTCTATTCAATGAGTGACACATGGCTGGTTCCCAATTCTCAGTTTTGGGTATTTGTCTCCTCAGAGTTTGGGGAAAGTCTCTTCCCCTACCTGGTTCTATCCCAGAGTTCCCCTCTCCCTATTAGAACTCCCATCTCCTATTTTCTGCCTTAGTTAGTAAGCCATCAGCTTTTCATTGACAGATGATACCTCCATATAGTACATGAGAGATTCTTTCTATAGCTTTGCTGAAGTAGGTGTGTCCTTGTTGTGTCACTGGCCATGTATTGTGAAGTTCAAAATCCCACACCAGGCTTAGTCTCTCTCTCTCTCTCTCTCTCTCTCTCTCTCTCTCTCTCTCTCTTTCTCCCTCTCCCTCTCCCTCTCCCTCTCCCTCTCCCTCTCTCTCTCTCTCTCTCTCTCTTTGAAACGTATGGGTCAGATGTGAGCTCTCAGCCACTGCTCCTGTGTCATGCCAGCCTTCCATCATGCTCCCCATCATTGGTGGTCATGGACTAACCCTCCAAAACTGTAAACAAGCCCCTAATTAAGTGCTTTCTTTTATAGTTGCCTTGCTCATGGTTTCTCTTCACAGCAATAGAACAGTAACTAAGACAGCATCAGTTAAGGTCTGAAAATGAAACATCTGTTAACTACCATGTTTGTGGTGGTTTGAATATATTTGGCCCAGAGAGTGACACTGTTTGGAGGTGTCGCCTTGTTGGAGTAAGTGTGTCGCTGTGGGTGTGGGCTTTAAGATCCTCATCCTAGGTGCCTGGAAGCCAATCTTCTCTTAGCAGCCTTCAGACAAAGATGTAGAACTCTCAGCTCCTGTACCATGCCTGCCTGGATGCTGCCATGTTCCTGCTTTGATAATGGACTGAACCTCTGAATCTGTAAGCCAGCCCTAGTTTAATGCTGTCCTTATAAGAGTTGCCTTGGTCATGGTATCTGTTCATAGCGATGGAAATCCTAACTAAGACAAACTTTGAATATGAGATGCTTCCTACAGGTTCACAGGTCCCCAGCTGGTGACACTTCTTTTAGGAAATCTACAAATTGCTGGAAGAAATAAATCACTGTGGGAACAGTGAAGCCTTTGAAGGTTATGACTCCAGTCCCCTCCTCCTTTGCTCTCCATATACAAGAAGTGAAGAAGCTCTTCTGTGCTACCTACTTGCTGCTGTGAGGTTCTGTGTAAGAACATGGGGCCAACCAGCCATGGACTGAATCCTCTGGAAGCATGAGCTAAAGGATCCCTGCCCACTTTAAGTTGTTTACACTGGGTATTTGTCATTGTGACAGGAAAGCTAAGAGAGACATTGCCTCACCTCCTGCATAGTTTAGCTTACTTTGCATTCCTCATCCTTCCTTCCTCCTTTCTTCCTTCCCTCCCTCTCTCCCTCCTTCCCTCCTTCCCTCTCTCTCTCCCTCCTTCCCTCCTTCCCTCTCTCTCTCCCTCCCTTCCTTCCTTCTTTCTTCCTCCCTTTCTCTTTTTCTCTTTCATTTGTTTTCCTTCCTTCTTTCTGTCTTTTTTTTCCTTTTCCTTCCTTTTTATTTTTTATCAAAATTTAATATTTGGTCATTAGGCATTTTTCTTTTTATTAATGTGGACATTTATTATTAAATGATATCTCAGACAGAATCTATGACGTGCCTCTTACTCTACTATGGTTATTTTCCTACAGTAGCCCTAGAGAGAGAATTGCAAATAGAGATAACACATTTTTCATGGCTATAAGGGATTGTCCTTCAGTCTCATCTGTTTTCTCTTGTTTCCATCTACACTGCTGTGTGTCTGGGCTTTGCTGTTTATTCAGCACTGGTGGAGAAGCCAGGGGTCCCCATTGAACCCCATTCACACCACTCATGTACCACCTAAAATTCAGAGGTTCTCCTGGCACCCCAGAAGCAGTCTGTAGCATCCAGTTCTTAATGGATACTTTCATAAGGAATCCAGATGGAACCAGTCCCTTGGCTATTAGCTGAGAGTCTGTTCTGGTTCAAGGTCTATTTGATTTTTAAACTTCTGGAAAATTGGATTTTCCCCGGGTTCATGTTTGATCTTCTTAAGTGTCCTTGCTTACCATAATCTCAGAATCCTCCTCCCTCTCCCCTCAGGTATCATCCTCCTTCCATTTCTAATACAGCTTCACATTCAGGAGAGAATGGTACGATCCACATCATCCCACTGTGCACAAGCAAGCCTATGTCCCAAACTCCAGCTGGCCTCAGATGCATCTTACTAGATAATGTGCTAGGTGGTGTCTCTGCTCTGAACAGACTCAGACCGTAGCATAGAGACGTAAGACCAGACTTAAATTGGGGACACATGGAATCTTGTTTCTAGGGGGAAAAGTAGCTTTTGTCTAATAAAATGAGGCAGGAGGAGTCTTGTTGAAAGGTGTGGGTGCAGCCTTGTGGTGAGCGGTTTCTACAACACAGCAGGAAGCTGCCTGCCCCCAGGTCCGCAGGCTGGGTCCTCTCAAACTACATCCCTGGGCACTATGTCCATCTTCACTTGGCTATGTTTGTTACTTGACTACCTCACTAGGAACTGCTACTAATCCGAAGCCTCCTGCCCCAGGCCCAGTTCCATATTGCAAGGGCTATTCTGGGTATGCTAGGACACCACCTAAACACCATTCATGTCTGTCCTCATGTCATTTTCTAGCCTACTGGCCTGTTTGTTTCTCCAGAAACTTCATGGAAAAATTGCCATATTTAGTTGCCTACTTGCCTGCTGTCCCCATAATTAATCTGTACACCCCTAAAGTAGTATTTATATCTCATTGTTTGTTACTGTAGCCTAGTGTTATAGATATTACTCATATTTATATATTTATAAACAGTAAGAATGAAGACAGATTGATGGACCCACGAGTGGAGAATTATCTGTGTATATGCAGCCAACTCTATGTTTATCTTGGTATGGGTTGAATACTTCTTATTCAAAACACTTAGGATCATTTTATTTGAGATTTTAGATTTTTTCATATGCATAATGAGATTATTTGGGACACAATTCTAAACAGAAAATTCATATGTAACTTTTACATGCAGCCAGCGGGTAATTTTACATAATTTTAGTAATTTCTTTTGCATGAGACTGATTTTCATGCTATATAATTTTCCACACACACAGTCATTTTGGCCCTTTGAAACTTTCAGTTTCCAGAACATATTAGATTTCAGGCTTTAGATTTCAGACATTAGGGTCACCCAACCTGTGCCACCGGCTGTTAATCCTGATCAGAATTTGGTGACAACAAAGCCTGGATAAAACCATTGCTATCTAAAGTTGCATCTAAAGCTGTGTGCCACCCCACATGGAGCCCATGCATCAGCAGCTTGTTTATTCTCGCCAGAAAAGCATAGAATTAACAGGGGCTTTCAAAGTGAATCTGTAGTAGTTCAGTTTCTGTCCTTGGTCAGAGTAGAAAATCAAGTCAAATCACAGGATGAGCAAACATTGACAGACAGTTAATTTATAGGAAAGTCATACTGTACTGTAAGGATTTTTCCTAATCAGTGGTATCCCTAGATGAGTTTGATATGACATCATCATGTTTAATGACCACTCCCCAGACAGCATTTTCTGTTTGGTAAAGGCAGAACCAAAACAACAAGGCTCACAGTTTTAGTCTGTGTACTTCCCACACAGAGCAGGCTGCACTCCATGTCTCCAGTGCCTGAGAAATTTTCATGCAGTCCTCAATATGCAGGTGTATAAAATAAGTATGCCAATTAAACATTTGCTGATAGTAATGTTAATAAATCATAAGGAAGAGTAATTTAAAACAACTCTTTGATATATGAGTTTGTTGTTAAAATCAAAATAATAATGAGGTATATATGCTTGTTTGTTTACACACAAAGAATACTATCTTAGCTGAAGATTTGATGCTGGGGATGCGGGGCATCATCAGCTGACAGAGTTGATCAATACTGTGATATAATTATTTATTGTCCATGATGAGAACACCACTTTGAAAAATCCATAGTACAAAACAGTAGAAGTATGTTTAGGGCCACTTCAGAATTTATTAGAAATTCCATTCTAATCTTAAGCCAAAATTCATTTCATAATTTTTCTTATGAGATTCATATCACCATTTTTTTTAATACCAACCAATCTAAACAAAACAACCCAGAGATGTACCAACTTGATGCATCTGAGGAATGATGGTAGGAAAATATTAAAAGTCTTTGTTTTCCAGTAGTTAAGCCATTAGGTTTCTATGACAACAGAAAACCTGGCTTATACTGAAAAAAAAATGCCATTCATAACAGAAAATAATCTTGGATCTGAGCTTAGGTGTTCAGGCATCATTCTTTGGTGTATGCTATGTGAGGACCGGCGCATTGAAGAATGAACAAGTTGTGTGGGAAACCAAAGCTACGACATCATGAGCTGGAACACTGCCAGTGTAACACCTGATTTTGAATTCTGTGTGTGTGTGTGTGTGTGTGTGTGTGTGTGTGTGTGTGCCCAAGCATACAGAAACTTTTTACTGTTGCCAAACTTTTATGACCACTCCCTCTCAGTTCAGTTCTCTCAGATGGGGTTATGGACCCACAGTTTAAGAAGAGGGGGTCTGTTGGATTGGCATGTAAGAAGGAAAGCTCCCAGGAATTCCTGTTAGGTTACTCTTGAGAACTCCCCTGTGGGTTCTCAATCCAGAAGAGGGAGCTTGAAAGCCAGGAGCGTGAGATCTTGGGCACAGCTCTGGTTCCTGTTTTCCTTTCAAAGCTAGGGAATGCTCGGACATTGGGAGAGGCAGGTGGACTTAACCAAGAAATGAGGACGTAAAATTCCTGACTGGATGAAGAAGCATGCCCACGGGGCAGTTATTTCTCTTGGGACTGTGGGAGGATGAATGCCTCTGTTGTAATGGCAATATCTTGGGGAAATATCAGGTTAGGAAATTTGTATCTTTTCCTCCACAGGCAGCAGTAATTGCTTCTTGCTTCTTTCTCTTCCTCTAATCTTTTAGTCTTATACTTCAATCAAACCTTGTTCTTTGGGGGCAAAAAAGTCAATGTTAGTCTGGCCATGGTGATGGATGCCTATAATCCCAGTACTCAAGAGGCTGAGGCGGGGCGGGGGGGCGGGGATCATTGTGAGTTAAAGGTTAGCTTAGGCTATTATGTAGTGGGTATTAGGCCAGTCAGTGGTGGATATCAAGATCCTGTCTCATAAAACAAAAACCACAAAAACAAAATAATGAAAATGAGGAAAGGAAGGAAGGAAGCATCTGTCTTAGCACAGACAGAAGGAAACATCTGTCCCAGCACAGACAGAACAAAAAAGACTTTGTGTCACCTCTCACACCCCAATTAATTTTCATTGTGCCTAGAGCCTCGTGTGGACAGTTCTGAGGCACACCACAGACTGAGTGGAGATGACCAATTAACTCTGTCAATCATGGATAAGGGATGCCTAGTTAGCACTGTCAATCATGGGTAATGGCGAGAGCCGAGACAAAATGCTGCACCAAATATCTATCCTATGAGGCAGAGTGAATACATTTAAATTCGACAGTACTTGCTTCAGTATCATTTGTAGCTTCAGTTTTATTTCTAATTTAGAACAGAGCGCTCTGTCTTCTGGAAAAACAATTTCAGATGTCAACAGAACGAGAAAGAGATTTCATGCACTCAGAAGCTTCTATAATCGAGGCCACTCAACAAACCAATGTGCTTCAAAGGCTCAGCTAGCAGCCTTCAGAGGTCTGAACACATCTTTCTCTTTTTTTCCATCTTTTCTTTTTGTTTTGTCCTTTGGGTGTCTTTAAAAACAGTGTTTTGCCAGGCATGGTGGTCCACACCTTTAATCCCAGCACTAGAGAGACAGAGGCAGGTGGATCTTTGGGAATTCAAGGCCAGTCTGGTCTAGACAGGGACACACAGGACAGCCAGGGCTACATAGAGAGAGGCCCTGTCTCAAAAACCAACCAACCAACAAACAAACAAATAAGAGACTTGTTATATACACTAGAATGGTCTGGAACTTAGAACCTCCTGCCTCCACTTCTCAGTGCTGGGATGACCAGTATGCATTACCATGCCCAGGAAGAATGCGTCCCTCCTTTACTAACAGATCCTGTGTATTAGAAAGGTTAGGCCTTTAAAATGACGCTGTCCCCAGACAGCTAGTAAATAGTGGCACTGGAATTATACCTCAGCAATGGAAAACTTCAGGAGCTCTCTTACACCAAGGACGCCAGGCTGTTGCATCCTTTGTGCCCCTCCCCCTTTCTGTCATCTATGGTGCTGACATTCAAGGCCACAGTGTAGCACATGACAGGCAAGTGTTCATCACTCCCAGCCCATCTCTTGTCTTTTCTTTTGAGAAGGAAGAACTTTTGACATAGAAGTCAAGGATGCAGGAACACATTCATATTCTAAGACTCAGAAAACTTCGGTTGCTGTTGTTATCAACTCCTGAGTCCAGTCAGCTTGTGAGAGTCCAGTCTGTGAACCTGATTGAAACTGCTCTTGTTTATATCATAAAAAAAAAAAAAAACCTTGCAAAATCAGATTTAGGAATGATTGGTTAAGAAAGAGCTCCTGAAAGGAATAATTCTATATTAGGTTCCTGGAAGATCCAACAGGAGTGGGGGAAAGGCTCTGAGACTATGAGACTGGGACTTTCATTTACAAGTGCATTTATTCTGGCTTTTCAGATGAGCTGAGTATGCAAATGTCTTTGAACCGGAGAAGCCATATAAAGAAATCACTTTTTATTTCTTGAGAAAATTCTATTATGTTCTGTTTAAATGACCAAAACTCCAGGGGGCCTGCAAAGATTATTAAAGAGAAATTGGTCATTAAATTGAGGCTATCTTGTAGATGAATTTTAAAAATCAAACTGTCAAACCCCTCACTGGAAAATAAAGGGGTTGTCATCGGATTATCACAGAGGAATTCTAAGCAGTGCAGTGTGGCTTCTTTTTATTCTGTTCTTGTGGTTTTACCCCAGAACAGATTAGGGAACTGAGAGTGTAAGCAAACACAGTTATAGAGTGACTTGTTGGGGCACATTTTGTCCCTCTCAGGTGTGTCTTTAGCCACTAGCTGAGGAGGCAGAAAGACAAGTGGGGTGCGATTTAGTCACCCAATTAAAAAATAAATTTTAGTTTATTCTTTGAAAAAATAACATTTTAATCACATCCAACCCCCCACTACTGCGTCCAGCTCTCCCTGGACTTCATGTCTGTTATTATTACTGTTGATATTAACTGGAGTCTCCTTAGTTTATTTAGACCACTTGTGCATGGGCATAGAACCTGCTAACAGCCAGGGAGTCTCCCTCCCCCAGCAGCTATCAACCACCAAGAGCTCTTCCAATAGCGGTGAGACCTTGAAACCTCTTTCCCTATCCATACTGGGATTTTGATTGACTTGATCTTGGGCAAGTCTCGTGTGGACAACTATAGCTGTTGTGCATTTATGTGTTCATCAGCCATGTAACAACCAGAAGACAGCATCTCACAGCTCTGTTTCCATCCTCCATCTCTTTTCTTTCTACCCACCTTCCCTCCATGTTTCCTGAGCTTTGGCTCATAGGAGGAGATTAATGCTGCACTCTGGATTTAAATGTGTAAGGGTGGATGCCTCTATGACTGAGCACTCACAGTCACTCACTCATAGCATTTTGACCAGGTATGATTATCTGCATGAACCACTACTCTCTGATCAAGGTTGAAATCAGGCAAATCTTTGAGTATAAACATAAATACAGAGAATGTAGCTTGTCAGCATTACCGCTAGTGAAACACCAGGAAATTTCTACGTGGTACCTATGAGTCTCCAAGTCATGGGTTTTTTTTTTTTTTTTTTTTTTTTTTGTCATGGCTTTACAGTACCAAGTACTAAATCTTTTCCTTTGGATCAGACCTCAAACCCAATCAGAAAGCCCTTGGTTTCCCTCATAGCCTTTATGCCTAATACTCCAGTAGGCATATCTTTCCTGGCAGGTTGGTAAGGTTAAGATCACTGATGATTTTTCTCCCCTAGCAGGCTGCATAGCACCTTCCAGCATCAGGAAAGCTAGATATCTGGGAGAGAACTTCCTAGTCAGTTTGAGATTCCACCCTTACACATTTAAATCCAGATTGCAGCATCTAGGTGCATCATCATTAACCACCATGAAGGACAGAGAATTCTGAAAGGATGATCGCCAACCTGTCCATAATGCCCATGATGATGTCAAACTCCTTTCCAAAACAGAACCTACACCAGACTCCATAGATGTGAAAACAATTGAGTTGAAGAGTTTAGAAAAATGTTCTATTAAGACAGCTCTTCCACTTGAAAGATGGCCTCTGGCCATACTCCATAGCCTGAGCACATGTCTCCAACTGACCAACTGAACATGTCATTCCCCTGGAACCAGAAAGAAGGTCATGCAGCACCAGCAGAATCTTCTCAGGGTCTGATAAGTAGAACAGTCACTGAGAAAAGACAGTTCTGTTTCTCTATTTCTTTAGGAGTGCCACAAGCTAGGGGTAACCCGTGATTATCCATGATGTCAGATGGGAGCAAAACAAAACCAAACCCTCCTGTCAAACAAATAGAATTGGGAGTTTATATAACCAAGAGGGACACGTTTCTGTTATGCTTTGAACGTTTGGATCTGGCCAAGACTGAAGTCAGTTAACTTCTTAGGTTTCTTGATTACTTGAGCCAGAAAATTCCCTTTATCATTAAAGCTAGTCTTAGTTTTAGTTTTTGTATCTGGAGGGCTAATAAAGAAGGAAGGGAAAGGGAGAAACCAAGCATTGTGCCTGCTCAGGATCATATCTGTCTAGAGCTGTCTAAACATGGTTGGTCTGAATGCTGAGGCAGTCAGAGGACATTGCTCATGGTCACGCACTACTCCCTTGTTTCTAGTCTCCTATCATTCATTTCAGTTTTGTTAGTCTTCCATTAACCTTGCTTTCCTCAGCTTCCCCATCCAATCTTTTTGTCTCTTGGAATCCACCATCATCCTTAGACAAATTATCCAATTTCAGTCCTCCATTTTTCCCCTATATAGTAAGTGTCTCATTGTTAGTCTTCACATGATGTCAGAGTCATGGTTTGTATACCCAGCATGCTTCTCTGCAGCTCCCGCGAAGGCCCTAGTGTCAGGCAGGGTCTCCCGACTCTGCAGGATAGGAGGCATTTTAAGTCTGTCTTCTACGGACAGGGAAGGGATGGGTAAGAGAGAAATGTTTCACTTTGTACCACAGAGGCCTTCTGTTCTGTAACCAGCTACAGGCCTCAAAATCAAAGATTAATTCAGTCATAAAAGCATTTATCTGATCTAAATAAGAAATTCATATTCTACATTATCGTGAATTTGACACCAGAGAACAGTAATTCTGACTCATTTTTAAAAGAAAACATTTATGCCTTCACTATCCTGAGTTATCGTCCAACCAAACGGACATAAATCTCTAAATTAACAGAGAATCAAGAGCTTCATGCTCGCTTCTGTTTTCTGTCACTGAGGTGGGGCCGAGGGAAGAGACTGGTTTAGGAAATATCACTTCAGCTGGCTTTCCACTGTGCTCAAAAGATAGGGATGCTCCTGTGTAAGAGTGCAAGAAATAAAATATTTAGGAAAAGTTACTTAAAATAGCTTTTGCCCATAAGCTGACCTGATGCAAAAAATCAGAAACTAAACCAGGCATGTACTCAGGAAGATTGTCCAATAAAACATTCAGGAGAAAGTCAGAATGTAGTTTGAGAAGTGATCAAGAATCAGTTTTTAATTGGGTAAGAAGGGATCAAATTGGGTATTTATACTTAAATATTACTTGTATATTAACTGACACTCATGTAACTCTTAATCACGTGCCAACAACTGTTCTAAATCCTTTAAAACATTAGACCACTCAATCCAGGAGGTAATTCAGAGTGTACTATTTTAACAGTGCTTTGCTAATAGCAGCATCATCAAGCATGAGATGCAGGACCAAAGGGTAGCCAGGGGCACATCCTATGCAAATGACATATCTGATAAAGTAGGGTTACCCAAACACTGCAAAGAATCTATAGACTCAATGATGAGATGTGAGAAGCCCAACTAATAGATGGGCAAAGGATTTGAACAGACACCTCACCATCACTAATAGGCAGATGGCAGATACGCTTGAAAAGGCGCCCGTGTTACTAAGAGGCTGTAAATTAAAACTAACAGCAGCAATGGCAGGTAACGCTTTTCAAGTGCTTACTGTATTCACGCCGTATGAATCTCATTTAGCCTCCACAACACACATAACAAGCAGGTGCTATTGATGGATCAGCTAAACAATCTGTGTCTCAGATGCCTTCAGCTCAAGAATTTGTTCCTGGATGTTTATACTAAAACCCAAAGTCGAGACATCGTTATTAGTTATTATATATGTGTGAAGCTGACAAGAAACAAACAGATATGGGAGAGGGAGTTGAGAGTCTTGTTTCAAAATCAATTGCACTAATAAACCTAGTCAAATGTGAGCTCAGCACATCTCACGGCCTCCTATTCTGATCTTGAAGTTTGCTTTATCTTTGTTTCAATAAGACTTGGTGCTTGGGGGATTGCAAGCGAGGACTGTCACAGTTAACTCAAGCTTGTGGTAAACTAAAAAGAGGAATGTTATCTGGGGATTATGCATTAGCTGGGAGGACAAACTGTTCATTGCAAAGAAGTCATCAAAGCATGGGCAGATAGAACACTAACAATTTCTAAATGATCAATAGTTGTTTGATGGTTAGGATGCATGATTCCATAACAACATATTTCCCTCCTGGAAGAATAACATCAATCATCCTTGGTTTTGTTAACTATGCCCTGGACCACCATCCTGTATTCTGTGCAGAGCAATGCTTGTGCATTGTATGATGGAAATTATAGATACCAATCACAGTAGGGACGGAATCGCAGTGGCAATAGTTATTGCTTCCCTGCGACTTCTGAAGTCTGTAAGAACAAAAGATAAACGAATCAATAGCAGGGACAAACTGTTCAGTTGATCCCAGTTACATGACTATTTTATGGAAAAGAGAAACCAAGACTTGAGGAGATTAAGTAACTTCCCAGGGCACAGAGTTAAAAGATTTGTGTCTCCATGTGTCTGAGCTAAAAGCTTGTGCTCTGAATTACTGCACTCTAATCTATTAATATTTAGTTACTTTCAATAATTCACTATTTCAATACAGCTTTAGTTTTACATTCTTACACAATTGAGAGAAAAAGCAAGTGTATCTAATACCTATGCATATTTAACAAGGGTGTTACCCAGGTACCACCATCCACTGGGAGCCATCCCAGTGGGAGCTTATTCCCACTGGAGACAGAACACAAGAACAACGGAAGAGCTTAGAAAAGTTCCCTTTGTCTGTAGGAGCACAATCCACAGGGAGCTGGGGCCTGTCTGAAGAGGAACTGGGGTAATCCCTGGCTATCCAGGTGCAGGAAATTAGGGAACTGCCTTGATCTCCTTAGCACACTGTGGTCCCTCTTACCAGTGCCTCCAATTGGCTAGAGCCAACTGGAAACCAAAGCTCCTGGGATCCTAGTGATAACAGCAACACCCTCAGCCTCCTGAAACACAGACACTGATGATGAGAAAGGGTGAAGACTGTGTTATGGGTGGATAAACAATGTTCAGAAAACTCATGGTGGCTCGGATTATGCAGATCCTTGATCTAGCTCATGGTTCTGGCAAGTCCCTCAAAGTGTAATCTAGTACCAACTTAGGCATTTGATTAGCTAGAACCTCTCTTTATCCACTGTATTTAAAAGGGACTCTCATGCAAACAGGCCAGCCCACATGTTTGGTCTCTTGTATGCTCTTGCTTTGAAGGCCTCTCCAAGTTCAAGCTCAAGTCTAGCACTTGTACCTGGCCTTGACTTCTAGGGTTTTCCTGCTGTTTAAGCTAAATGGAAAGCTTACCTTTGCTTTACTTTCTTCTATTTCTCTCTCAGTCTCTGTGTCTCTGTCTGTCTCTGTCTCTGTCTGTCTCTGTCTGTCTCTCTGTCTCTGTCTCTGTCTCTGTCTCTGTCTCTGTCTCTGTCTCTCTCTCTCTCTCTCTCTCTCTCTCTCTCACACACACACACACACACACACACACAGAGAGAGAGTACCGTATAATCACTAAACCTCCATTCTGAGGTAGGCTCACCAAAGTGACCTGTGTAAGAAATGTTGGTCCCCAGACATGGTTCCTGTTTCTGAGCATTTGCAAGCTCAGGTGATTGTTGTGTAAGAAATCATGTGTTTATTCAGAGCATCAGGTGAGAAGGAAGTGGCAAGCATAGTGGCCCAGTTCACAGTTCTCTTTAATTACTTCTAAAGCCCTTGACACTTAAATTAAGCACAATGCCTTCACCTGCATGGAGTCCCGTGCATCTCACCTTGACTAATGCATGCCACTGCAATGCTTGGCTCATCTCTGCTCTTTCAGAAAACAGCCCATGAACTGCTTCTTAACTCTATAAAATAAACTTCCCTCCATTTCTTCTTCTGTACTGCCTTACAGGACAATCACTACATTCAAAGGCAGAAACATGAAAACCCACAACACAGGCCCTTCTTGCACAAGAGCCTGACCCTCATCCTCAGAGAAGAAAGAGAAAGGGGAAATGAGTTCCTAGCAAGTGCTCATTATACTAGATGTAGTTTTAGACTTTGTTAAAATCCAAAATGACCAAAAGTTGAACACTATCCCCAAATTTCAGCAAGACATTGCTAATACTACCAGCTCCTACTTCTCCTGTCTTTCTGATTTGTCCCTTGGGCTTTCCTTGGCTAGACCACAGCTTCATGCAACTGTACGGCCTTTGGTTTGCTGTAATGGAATCTTAATGAGTATATATTGCTTTAATGATCCATTGCTTCTTAGCCCATCCTATCCCCTCATTAATATTCCTCCAGACTATAGACTATAGAGACCTGGCTGACCTTGGATGATCAGAAGATGCACTGAAATGTGTCAAATTTGTATACAGCCACTCAGCATCCTCCTTCTGTCACTGAAATTGTTGGGTATCAAGGCTGATGCTCACCGTACAAAAGTAAGCTATGGGATTAGGCATGAGGAATGCCCTTGCTGAAGATGTTAGAGACCCTGAAAGGTTACCGCAAGGGCTATGCAAAGGTACATCTAAGCTTGGACTGCTTGACTAACCTCTAACCAGGCGGTAGGCCACAGTGTGTGTGAATTCCTTTCCAAGACACAGTACATCATAGTGATTAGTTGTATGTAGTTTGGAGTTAAGCAGACCTGGAAATGAGACTCAGTTCTATCACTCACTAGTTAGGAAATATTGAGCACTCTAGTTAACTTCTCTCCAGAGTTCTGATGTGGATTAAATAAGATTAATGGGCATAAAATATGTGGCATATGATATGACATAAGAAGCCCTCAGAAATGCATGCATCTACAGTAAAGCCCAGAGATCTATTCATTTGATTCTTTCAAACCTCATGTGGAGGAAATCCACACAGCTCCATTCTCTGGCAACGACTGACTCAGTTCCTGCATCCAGCCCCTGGAAAACTCCAACCAAGTTTGACAGTCCCAACTCTTTCCCATGTCTGCTGAAAATGAGACCTTCAGTCTTATTCTAAGTAATACAGTTCCCACCAGGAAAATGCTCCAAGCCAAAGTCTGTCATTAGGTGTAACTCAAGTAGAAGGAGATGAAGTATATGGTGGCTTGGAAGCTCACCTACATTCTTCCAGCCCAAGATCACATGTTCAAAGAGCTTCAGTCTTTGGGCTGAAGGTCTCTTACCATCATTTAGCCTAGGAGACCAATGCTGTGACACAGGCCAACCTAGTGTGCTGGCTAGTCTTATGCCAACTTGACAGACAAACTAGAGTTATTTTAAAGAAAAGAAACCTCAATTGAGAATATGCCTCCATAAGATCTGACTGTAAGGCATTTTCTTAATTAGTGATTGATAGGAGAAGGCCCACCCCACTGTGGGCCAGTGATCTTGGAGTTTATAAGAGAACAGGCTGAGCAAGCCAGGGAAAGCAAGCTAGTAAGCAGCACAAATCCAGCCTCTGCATCAGCTCCTGCCTCCACGTTCCTGCCATTTTGAGTTCCTGTCGTGACTTCCTTTGGTGATGAACAGCAATGTGAAAGTGTAAGCTGAATATACCCTTTCCTCCCCAATTTGCTTTTTCATGATGTTTCATCACAGCAATAGAAACCCTAATTAAGACAGTTGGTACCAAGAGTTAGGGTATTGATGGAAGAGACCTGACCATGTCTGGGGAGGATTGTGGGAGGACTTCAGAACTTTAGACTAGAAAAGTCATTGAGTGTTGAGAGTCCAGTAAGGTGTTCTTGAGGAGTTTGTAAGATAAGAATGTTTAGAGCAGGGCAGAAGGAGGAGGCATGGCTTGTGAAGTTGCAGAGGGAAGTTTAAAGATACTATCAGAGACATTTGCTATTTGAATTGAGATTCTGTCATTCTGGTCAGCTGGGGTTGAAGAGTCAGCTGTGACCAAAAAAATTGAAATAAAACCTTTGGGTTACTGGAGCAATTGATACTGCTTAGATGGAGCTAAGAAATTAATCGTAAAGAAGAGACCAGCATCACTGAAATGAAATCTTCTGAGAAGTGTTTTCTGAGTACAGAGAAGCTGTGTTCCAAAGATGGCCAAGATTGTACCTTGTGTTGGGAGCCATACTTGGTAATATGTGAGAGTCACCCAGGTGGTACTAGTTTTGAAGGCATGAAGAGGTCATAGAGAACATCTGAGGATTGGCTCTGTGAGAGGCTAGGAAAGACCACTGATGAAGGTGCAGTTTCAGTGGCAGATGAAGACTCAGATTGAAGGGGTCATGGAGAGGAGTTGAGGTTTGGAACCATAAAGGGAGTCATTGAAGAGCTATTGGTGAAAGTGAAGCCTAGTTGCAGCAAGGAAAACTAGCAGTTTTGGAGATTCCAGGATCATGGGACAACATTAAGAATAGCTGCAGCAGTGGAGTGGAGCCAGCCAGAGCCTGGAAGACAAGCTGCATGGGCTGCAGAGGGCAGAGCTGGAGAAGTGGCTCAAGCTCCTTGAGGGAGCCCAGAAGATCATGAGTGAGTACAAGACAACTGGACTTTGTGTTGTTTACATTGTTGAGATTTGCTTGGCTCAGACAGACTATGTCCTGCTTCTTCCCTTTTGAAGAAGGCATTTAATTTAATTTTGATTTTTTTTATAGGAGCCCACAGCTGAAAGACTTTGAACTTTTAAAAAGATATTTTGAATATTTGTATTTTAAAGAGACTGAAAATTAAATGTGTTAGAAATTGTAAAGGTTGTGAGACTCTTAAAGATATTTTTGTTTTTAATGTGAGATCTTGGGGATGAATAAGGAAGGTGTGGCTGAATAGTGATTGTGTGTCAAGTTGACAAAGTTGTGCTGGTTGGTCTTAATGCCAACTTAACACATAAGTTAGAGTTGTCTTATAGGAAGGAACCTCAGCTGAGAGTATGCTACGTCCAACTGGCTTTTTTTGGTTATAGTGTTTCAGTGTAGCAGTATAAGCCTTGACTAAGACATGCAGCCTGGGGTTGAACTCGTATGTAACCAGAGGAGTATATAGGGAACCTTATACGTGCTATGGCTTCTACTTAGGACCTTCAGGGAATGGAAGATATTGGTGGGATGTGGGAGGATGCTGACAAAGGAAATGTGTAAATACCACATGTTTTAAAGATATGGGAACACAGAATGCTTGGTTTACAAAAGAGGAAATAATGTAATTTTCAGTAAGAAAGCTTCAGATGGTGCCAGAGAGAAGGCTCAGTAGTTAAGAGTATGCATTATCCTCTCAACAAGCTAGATTTTGGTTCCTGCCACCTACAGCAGATGACTCACAACACCCTGTATCTCCACCTCCAGAAGATCCAACTTCTCTGGCTCCATGAACTTTTGCACATATCTCTACAACAGACACACATATTAAAAATCGCAACAACAGCAACAAAAAATTAAAACTTGACCCCTCTATAAAAAAGAAAGCGTCAGAAAAGAAACACATCTTAAATAGTTATGTTTGTGTGTATGTATATATGTTTATGTATGAATGGGTTTTAGATCGGCTCTTGTGTGTAGAATCCTGGGTCAAATTACACATCCATGTTTGTGCATGTAATGCTAAAAGGTAAACTCTGGTGTCTCCTTCATTCATTCGTTTGTTTGTTTGTTTGTTTGTTTTGTTTTTATCTTCTTATTTTTTTAGACAGGGTCTCTTGCTTCACGTCCCTGGTGCCATAGGATAAACATGAACTACGAGATACCCAGCTTTTGACACAGACCTAAGTTTAGGCTTTTCAATTGCTCTAGCAAGCACTTTATCAATTGGACCAGCTCCCCAGCCCCAGTTTGCTTCACCAGGGACATGAAGCAAGAGACCCTGTCTTAAAAAATAAAATAAAAAGATAAAAACAAAACAAACAAACAAACAAACAAACAAAAGAAATGAATGAGGGAGACACCAGAGTTTGCCATGTGCAAGAGCTGAATTCTCAGAAGCCAAAGAAGGAGCTTTGCCTTGTAAGTTCAGGGTCCTACATGTTTAGTTAGAGTCCAAGTTTGATTTGTTTCTTTGTTTTGTTTTTAGTTACTTAATTTGAACTTTCTATCTAAACCTCTCAACAATATCTCTGACAAACATTAATTTAGCCTAGAAACATACATGCTCAGGAACAGGATAGTGGAGAGGCCATTTTTTTTATTCTTTTATTTATTTTAAATTAATTTCTAGCCAAAATATAATTGAACACAGGGGAATACACAGATCTGAGGTATATAGTCCTATGAGTCAAATGGATATACTTGTATATCCAGGTACAATCAGAAAGTAGAAATCTGGGCTGGTGAAAAGGTTAGGTGGACAGAGGTGCTTGCCACCAAGCCTGAAGACTGAGTTTAGTCTCCAAAACCCATGTGGTTGAAGGAGAGAGGCAACTCTTGCAATCTGTCTTTGAACATTTACATGCATACAATTCTGCTTCCATATACATACTAGATAGATAGACAGATAGATGGACAGACAGACAGACAGACAGACAGATAGATGGATGGATGGATCATAGATAGATAACACTCTCTAGTTGGAATCTCCCTCCCTCTCTCCCTCTGACAGGCAGCTCCTATTCTCACCTTTCATTTTCCATAGATGAGCACTACAAGTTGGATTTCACACAAATGAAGTAACTGGTATGTTTTCTCTTGTATATCTAGCTTTAAAAAACCACTTAACATAGTGTATCTGAAATTCATCCATGTCGCATTTTAAAATCATTTGTTACTCTTGTGGTTGGACACTGTCTCTTTGCATTAAAAGTACCTCAGTTTGTTTTTCCATTCTCCTCTTGTGAATGGACATTTGTCTTGTTTCCAAAGTTGAACTTTGAGAAGGAAAGCAACTGTGGATAGTCTCATACAGACTTTTGGATTAACTATGATTTTATTTATCTTATAAATCCTGGATCATAAAGTAGACTAATAATATTTATGTGAAATGCTGGTTTGGGCCTGGAGATGTAGGTCCTTTGGTGGAGTGCTTGCTCAATGCATTCACATTCACAAGCCCTGGGTTCGATCCCCAGCAATGTATAAATCAGGCATGATGGCACATGCCTGTCATTCCAGATCAACCTTGGCTACAAGAGACCCTGTCTCAAACAAACAACCCCCCCCCCCAAACCAAGCCAAAACAAAGCAAAAGAAAGAAAAGCAGAAAGTTTGAACATTCCAAACGGCTGAACAATTAATTGTGTATTTTTTCACCAACACTGTATGAAGTCTCAGCTGCTCACAGCTACTACATCATTTGGCATCGTGAGTTTCTAGGTTCTATTGTTATCAGTCCAGTGGGTGTGTGGCATTAGTCACTGTGGTCTTAATTCGAATTTCCCTGATAACCAACAATGCTGAGCATCATTTTTATGCATGGTTTGGCTGTGTATGCCTTTTCTTTTGTGAGGTGTTTACTTGTTCCTTTTGCCTATTTAAAAAAGTGCTTTGTTGTCTATTCAAACATTCTGTTTCTGAGTGTGTTGGCACAGTGGAGAACGTTTTCAGCTTGGAATCAAACATGTAGGTGTTTGCATATTGACTCTGAGTGTCTTCTTCATATGTGTGTGTGTGTGTGTGTGTGTGTGTGTGTGTGCAGGCCAGAGGTCAATGTAGGATATTTTCCTTGGTCATTCATTTTTTGAGACTGTGTTTTCCACTTAATCCAGAGCTCTCTTATAGACCAGACTGGCTGGCTGATGAGTTTCAGAGATACACCTGTCTCTGCCTCTCCACTTTTAGGATGTCAACACACCTACCTGGACTTTCATGCTGAGGGTGATGCTAGAACTGATATTCTCATGCTTGATTGGTAAACACTTTACTAACTGAGCTCTTCCCAGACCTGTCTGTGTCTCTTTTAAAATGTCTCTGATCTTTAACAACTTTGTGTGTACAGTAAAAATAATTCCCATCACACAGGCTTGTTTTGAGAGTCTTAAACAGTGGTTCTCAACCTGTGGGTCTCAACCCCTGTGGAGGCCAATGACCCTTTTACAAGGATCATGTAAGGCCATCCTGAATATCAAATATTTAAATTATGATTCCAAACAGAAGCAAAATTACAGTTATAAAGTAGCAACAAGAATAATTGTATGGTTGGGGGGATCACCACAACATGAGGAACTGTATTAAAGGGCCACAGCATTAGGAAGGTCAAAAACCACTGTCCTAAGAGATCATATGTGAAGCACTGAGCCCAGTTCAAGTCTCAGCACATTGTAGATACTTAAAGGAATGTTTTAAAAAGGCAATGGTTATTATGAATGTTTAAATGATACGGTGGAGTTGCCTCTACCACTTCTGCTCTAGGTTAAATGTATCCAGTTCTTCAAGAGGGCTGTACATTCCTATTTCTAGATATTGTTGCCATCTTCCAATAGAACATTAAAAATTGGGTAAGTCAAAGGCACGTACAAATCAGTACAAGGGGTACAAGCTGGGGGGCTGGGTCCGAGTGAAAGAGAACCTTAGTGAGCCAGGCATTAAAAGTCCAAACCATCCTAGAGAAGACACTGTGTAGCTGGGGCAGAAATAGTGGTGGTGTTCAGGGGTTTGAGGAGTGATAATTTACCACTGAGTATACAAATACAGCAGAATTTTAAAGTAACAATCATTGCGACGACTTGCCTCCTAGCTATCATCCCTGCTTACTCTTACTTTCTGATGATTTCGGAAGCAACCAACCAGTGACTGCTTTTCTGTATTGTTCTCTACTTCTAACAGGAAAAGAAGCTCTCTCTGACTTGTAGGCAAGCACAGGGCTACTCAGAGTTAGCCTCTGTCTCCCAACATCCTTTGCATGTAACTAGTTGAGGACTAGCTTCTGACCATCATGATTTGAGAGGAGGTCAATGCATACACATTGGTTTGTGCCACATTCCCTTTCTCCCTCGCTTCTGAGGAAGAGCCAGGGAGCCAGTGTGGATCACAAGACAAAGCAGACAGCCAGCATGGCAGAGCAATGAGGTAGAAGGAACCTGATTGCAGAGAGATTGATATGGGAGGGAAAGAAACACACTCCCTGTAGAAGCATTAGCATGCTGGGTCTCCGGAACACATGACTGAAGCTTCCTCCCAGATTATACAATGATCCTGAAAATCCTTTCCCCACTACCTCAACCCTACCCTAGTTTTCCAACACGATCACTCAATGACATACATTGAAGTTGACCTAGATTAGGTTTGTCATGCCTGTTTTTGACAGATAAGGAAGCAACTGGGTTAGTTAGAATAGCCAGGGTTAATTGCTGTCTGAGACCCTTACTGAAACATCTGAATGGTAGCAACCTCACATGGGGCCCCTCTACACATGTGAATGTTAATTAAACAGTTAATAGCAGCAGGGCATCTGAAGCCCCAGCTCTGTCTTAGATATTTTCATCACACCTTACTTGAATGTGTTTTATCAGATAGATGCAGAAAGAACATTCTAGAGTTGGCATGCAGTTGTAATTACAGCTTGTAGCAGGCTGCCGGAATCCTTAGACCCGAGCAAGCGGAGTGGGTTAGAGGCAATGTAGCCAACTTGCCCCCTTTCTCTCCCTTATTCTGTCTCTCCCATCCCCTTTCTTTTGTGGGTATGTGTATGTGAGCATTTGTATGGAAGCATGTGTGTGCATTCGTATGTGGAAGACAGTACAGTGCAGGGCAGCATCAGGGATCATTCCTTGCCAAGGAGACTAGGTTGGATGGCCAAGGGGGCATGAGGGACCTACTTGTCTCTGCCTCCTTAGCACTGGGACTACAGAGATATGCTACCATGCCAAGCTTTTGTATGGGCTCTGGGGATCAAGTGTAGATCTTCATGTTTATAAGTTAAGCACTGTACCTACAGCGCTATTTTTCCAGCCTGATTTTTCTTTCATTGTGGCAAGGACTTATTCTAGGCTGGCTAAGAGTGAATTGTGTAGACCAGGCTGATGTCTCACTCATTAAAATCTTCCTGCCTATGCCTCTCAAGTGCAGGGACTACAGGCGGAAGCCAGCATGTCCAGTTTAGTTCCTGTCTCTGAGACTAGAGGACTTGTGCTTGTATATATGGCCCTGCAATAGAACAGTGTGTCTTCGCTGCCATTTTGACAGGCGGATTGCTTTGGATACTTCCGAATTTACTGAAAGCAGTCTTCTAACGTTCACCGGCCAATTAGCTAGCCACTAATGAAGACTATTCTCTATATTGTTATGCTAATTGTGAAAAAAAAATAGCTTGTATTGACTGAGATTAGGATACCCAAAGCAGTTGTAATAGCTACTTGGGAGTGTGGCCTGTTTTATCCAGTTGACCACAGTGGAGTCGTGAATTCTTTTATTTGCATAAATGACTCCTTTAGGGTAAGGTCTAAACCAACACAACGTTATCTGGCTGGCTGCGTTACATAGATTCTGGGCATCAGAGAACTGAAGGCACAAAATTCCATTCCAGGAATCCAGACTTTTAAATCTCTATACCAGTTTTAGTGATGTTGGAAGTTTTTCCTTGTTCACAGTTGCTTTACTGTCTGTGAGTGACTTGTACATGCTTTACTAGAAACAACGCTGTGGGGAACCCACACTGAGGGCACACAAATAACATGTAAAGACCCTCATTGGGGATGCCTGCTCTTAGGTGTGATTAGCCTGTGAAGCATCTTGGGCTGGAATCCATGCTAGACAAGAGAACATCAGCTATTGCAAACTAAACCTGAATCATGATCAACTAATTAGGATAAAGGATAGTAGAAATATTTTTCTTCCACTGGTGAGATTTATGCAGTTTAAGAAGCGTGCCTACCTAAGTGGGTTTGCATGCATGACTCACAATAATCTAGTTAGTGGGGTTAGAGGGATGTTTCAACAATTGAGAGCACCGGCCACTTTTCTAGAAAGACCTAGATCTGATTCCCAACACCCACATGGCAACTCACAACATCTGTAGCTTCTTTTCTAGGGAATCTAAAGCCCTCTTCTGGCCTCTTGAAGAGATCAGAAATGGATGTGGCACACATACATACAGGTAAAAAATGCCCATCCATGTAAAGTAAAATAAATAAATAAATAAATAAATAAATAAATAAATAATTCAATGGGCCTGGCAGGCTCAGTTCTCCAGAGCATGCTCACAGAGTAGAATTCTTATGGGTCTTATCCCCATACTTAATAGGAAATTAAAGCTGGTTTTTCTAGAGTTCCAGGAATCCTGCCCTTAGAACATTATTACATCTGTGTGTAACCCAGGCAGAAACATGGAAAAAGAAAAAAAAGAGCAAGACCTGAGAGTTGGATCTGTTCCACCCAGGCTATGTGATCTCCATGTTTGTGTCTGTTTGCTGGTGTGTGTGTGTGTGTGTGTGTGTGTGTGTGTGTGTGTGTGAGTGAGAGAGAGAGAAAGAGAGAGAGAGAGAGAGAGAGAGAGAGAGAGAGAGAGAGATTAAAGAAAAATACTGGGAATTGAGCTTAGGGCCCTATGAATGCTAGGTATGGCTTGTAGCATAGAATTATACCTCTCTGTACCTCCATTAGATTTTTTTTTTTAAACAATAACCTATTGCCTGGTATTGAGATAAAAGAAAACAGAAATAAACCTGGATAAAAATCTGCCAACTACTGAATGGCCAAATTGACGTAACAACTATATCTAAGCTGAACCTTACAAACAATAGGTATTATTTGATGAATAAATCTTCTATGCTAGGCTTAGATTTAAACCTCAAGGCATCTAATCTCATATCGTCTTTTAAACCTGCAGAGGTAGGTTATTCATTTTCCAGATGAAGAAAATTAAGGTCTGGGATGAGGTAGCTGGTCCCGGAAGGAGCTAGGATAAAATCCAGGTGAGCCAGTTCCTGCTGTCAGGCCTCTCATACCCTATAATACCTTTGCCCATGCAGATTGAGTTCCTCTCGACCTCGTGTTCCATTTTTAGTGAGGAAAAGATCCTTGGGAGATGAAATCATAAGGAGGACGAGAAGACGGTGTGTGGATTAAATCTGATTGACGTTAGTGGGCAAGGGGAAAAAAAATGAGGACACAGTGGGTGTCCCCCTGCTGGGAGTCTCACAAGGCAGATGGGGAGCAGGAACCACACACCGTGCTTGGCAGACTGTGAAGTGTTCCATGGCGTCATTATCACAGAATAGCAGCCTTTTCGAATTAAGAATAGTCCTAATTTGCACTTCGTTGGGTTTTTCATTTACATAATGTTAGAATGCAAAGAAAATTCATACACAAAACCCACTGCTAATTTAGCACTGAAGTTCTTGTTTAAATACACACTGAAAAGGAATGTGTTTTTCACTTGCCCATCAATGGAGGAGGTTGGGCAGTTTGCTAGTCCGGGCGTGGCAGTCAAATCCCAAATGAGATTATATGTGCCTCTGAGCAGCTCTTGTTGGTACGCTCCAAACCCTAATCACTGTTTCAAGAATTTATTTGGCATGGAGGACTTAATGGCATTTATTTGAAGGCTCTGAGGAAATGTATTCTTTTCTGCAGGTCCTCATTAAAGGCGCTTGCCGCTTTGAGTTGTAGTGGGAGTGATGGCTTTTAACAGGTGTTAATTCAGCTGATGACATCGTGTAAAATTGCCAGGGCTATTGGACTTAGAGATGGCAGACGTCTGACCAGTCTGCTGTACCCTCTGCATAGATTATAGGCAAGGCAAACAGGTTATGACACCCTGTGTTCTTCCTGGGGGTGCCCTGAGGGGGTTATACCTCTTGCAGTAGGCAAGACCCTAGCTAATTGCTTTCATATAATCCCCCACCTCTTAAAAACATTTTTTTCTTTCAGACACCAAAAAAATAACTTCCTGTTTTCTCTTGAAGTACTACAGTGTCCCCTCAACTGACTCCCTGTGATATATATACATATATACTCATATATATATATATATATATAT
>NW_022196906.1:36054102-36086845 GCF_008632895.1 Mastomys coucha | reverse complement strand
TATATATATATATATATATATACTCCTCTGTGATATATATACATATATGTATGTATACACACACACACACATATGAAATCCCCAGTCCAAGGTCTGTTCCATCAGTGGTAGGGGTTGAACTCTGGGCTTTGCACATTCAAGGCAAGCACCATTTACCAATCAGATTCCACCTCAGCCCCTTGAATATTTTTTATTTTGACTTGACACCTCATGAAGTTTCTCAGGATGACCTTGAATTTGTAATCTAAGGTCTTAGAGCTCTAGAGCCTGGGAACATAGCTCAGTTAGATGAGAGCACTTATCCAGCATGTACCAAGCTCCAGACCTAATACTCAATACCTCAAGACTCACAGTAGAGCTCTCTCTGGTTTCACATATTTCTGTTAGTCTCTCTCTTTCAAGTCCCTTGCGGATGGTAGCTTTCTATTTGTGGACATTTGTACCCTATCATCAAGTGGCAGACCATGTGTAGGACATACATGGATGTATCTTGAAGCAAAATCTAGACCAGGCTGACTCACTGGGCTCAGGAAAGAGTCAATGGCACCTCCTTCTAGATGGTCAAGAGGTTGCATGGTGACATGGACATCCTTGTGATACATAATTGGAAGGATGGAGGCAGGAGGATCTCAAGTTCAAAGTCATACTACAAGTCTTTATCTCAAGAAAAAAATTTCAAAGTTCTAGTTCTTGGACAAAAAAAAAAAAAGAAAAAAAACTATAGCATCATATGTGTATGAAAGTGTCAGAAAAAAAAAAACTGTCAATTAATTGAAAAAGTCATGTAAAAAACCTGTGCCATGTAGCCAGAGGAGGCTATACCAAAGGACCAGAACTCACTGGCAGCTTTAGAAACCGTTGCTCCTCCTCCACAGAGCTTGAGTACTAGAAAGCAAGTTCCTCCTTAAACATGTCTTCTAGAAAATTATAGAAAACAGGATTGGATAGATGAATCTCTCAGGATTGAACACAGACCGAGTGACTGAGCATCAGTCACATCAGGAGCAGCCTCAGTTATCATCACACCGGAGGTGCCTGGTGAAGGAGACAGTGGGGGATGAAACAGGGCTGGGGGCTGGGGAGAGGTGAGCTACTTACAGGCTCTTTGTGCCCTACTGTAGGTGAAGGCCAGGGAGGCTGTAGAAGGGATAGGTTCCTGGCTGGTGTGTGTGTGTGTGTGTGTGTGTGTGTGTGTGTGTGTGTGTGTGTGTTCAGTAAAATGGGAAAAGGCAGGAAATCCTAGGATGGTCAGAATTTTCCTGGAATAGTGTGTACTCCCATTTTCTGGTTTTATATGGGGCTTTTCTGGAGCTGTCACTGCTGTCTCCTGGGTCATGCCCACAGGCGATTTTGCAAGGCTGATGATATGGAAATGCTATTATAAAGAGGCCCAGTACAGTTAGCTGGTTTGACTTGGTCTTGGGTCTTTACTGTTGAACACCTGGCTACAGTACAGCCTCATGGTGGCCTCAGCCCTCAGGTACTGTGCTCCTAGCTTGCAGTTTTCTCAGGGCCTATGTAGCACCCCCTCCTGTTTCCTGTGTCCTCTTTTTCTAGGATGTGAAACCCCAGGAATTCCCTCTGTAAGGGCGCTGTCAGCCATGGCTGCAGACCTCAGAGAGCATGTGAATTAATAGCCCCATGTAGTTTTGAATCAAGTACTCTTGCCTGCCAGGTTCTTAGTTTCTCAAACGCTTACGGCTACAACGTGGGCCTTGGCTCTGTTCAAAGAGTCACAGTGAGTTAAGACAGACCACATCCTCTTAATGATACACAAATGTGAACCACTGCTATGCAAAGGTAAGTTACTGCTATTTCCAGAAGACCTCTTTACCAACTTAATGTATTCAAAGGTGAGAATCCAAGCTGCTGGCTGCATTCTAAATGCCTCTGTATCCCAAACTTTGCCTGTTTTCCTGGGCTTTGCCTTGTTGTGTGTTTGCTTGTTTATTTAATTTTGCTTGCTTGTTTTCATATAGGATCTCTCTATGTAGGCTTGCCTCTGAAGCAAATGTGCTAGGATGACAGGCATGTGTCATCATGGTCAGCAATACTGGTCACATAACCCACCATCATCACTCTGTCACCTCTGCTCTCCATTCATCTGCATGGGTTTGTTGGAGATCAGAAAATGAAATGCTCAATATGGCGACCTGGCATGCTGAGTGCTTTTGGGCAGCAGCGTTGCCAAGGGCTCAGAAGCAGCCTGAGAAACAAAGTCTGGGTGACTTCTGTCCCCCACCCCCACGAGGTTCACAGAAGCCTGAGAGGAGCTTTCAGTGAAGTTCCTTTATCTGACCAAGGGAAGTTACTCAATAAGAACTCAAGCAATACTCTTCAGCACCCTTACGGGAGTCTCACCAAGCAGATAAACTCACAGGAATGGTCTATCAGCCTATTGTGCAAATTCTGGGAAATCCTAGCTAGGGTTCTATTGCTTAGGCATAAGAATTTTCCTTTGCAGTCTGCTTCCTCCATCCCTCTTTTATAAAACCTTGCCATCACCTCTCAGATTCTACAGGCCCCTAAGCTCAGAGGGGTGGGCTCTACCGAGTGTCAGATCTGCCCCTTCCTTGAGTCTCGTATAGTGTGTGGCCCCCACGGAAAGTGCACATAGAAAGTTTGTGTATCTCTTCTGCTAATTTGACTATCAGCTCATTTCTTAGTGGGCCTCTAGAGGGAGAGACACGATTCACCTAGGTAGAGAGAGAGGCTAGCCAGGGTCCAGGGAATGGTGGGGAGTGTTTCCGAAGGTCACCAGGTAAGACAGGAATCCAAGTATGTTTTCAGGATCCTGCCTCCTGCCCCCTTTGTCTTTACAGCTGTCATTGCTGTTTTAAGATTCTTCCTTTTCTGTTGTCCTTCCCCTCTTTCTCTCATGGGGGAACCTAAGTCTGGGTCTTAGGTATTTTAGGTAAACACTCCACCCATGAGCTATATCCATGTGGACATCAGAAAACAACTTGTAGTTTGGTTGTTTGCCTCCACCACCTGGGTCCTAGAGATCAAACTCAGGTCATCAGGCTTGGCAGCAATCACCTTTACTGGCTGAGCCAGCTTGTGAGTCCTTGGACTTGCTAAGTTTCATAAGCTTATCTCAAACTCATGATCCTCTTGCCTTAGCCTTCCCAGAAATGGGATTATAGACATTAATCTCTCCAGTGCTGAAGCTTGGGTGTGTTCCACCACACTCAGCTTTTGCTAGCTATTGCATTTATTCATGTATATATGTGTGGTATGTGCTCTCATACATGTGAGTATTTGCATGTTTGTTTATGTGCATGGATACACAAAAGATACATTCATGTGTGTGTGTGTGTGTGTGTATACTTGTGCACAAGTGTGTCCCCCCCAATATGGAGATCAGAGGACAACTTGTTGTAGATGTTGGTTCTCTCCTTCTATGTGAGTCCTGGGAATTGAACTCAGGTTTCTAGGCTTGGCAACAAGCGCCACACCTTTACCTGCTAAGCCATCCATGTATGGATCCATGCATATTGACTTTTGTGGTGATGCTCTCCATTGTCAGAGCAAGGCTATGGGTAGGGCAGAGAGGGCTAGAACACATCCTCCCCTTGTCTATAGCCCTGGGGAAATGGAGGAAGTGCAAGCTTGTTTACAATCCAGATCTGGTTTTGAAGTTAGGAGAAATACTCTGCTTGTATTGCACAATTCAGCTCTGACTCCTGTTTTGGGTGAACTTGCCCTATGGTCCTTCCACTCTCACACGCTTGTAGGAGTCCCAATGGTAGAGAATGGTCAGGAATGGAAGATCTCATTGACCAGGAAACCCTCCCAAACCCCACCCCCAAAAGCAAAAACAAAAGAGAAAAGAAAAACAAACCCACCAAAAACCATGTAGAAACTTGCTGCAAGACCAGAACTGTCATGCAGGCCTCTAACGTTGCCCGCACAGAGTCCTTTTCTGCGGGGAGCTACACAGCTTTTTTATGTACCCGATCTCACCCAGTACTCTGACTGTTTGCAGAGGTGGGTAAGAACTAAGATCTCTATTTTATAGGTAAGAAAACAGAAGCTCCAGGGAGGGCATTCAGCCCAGTTCCCATAGCTAGAATTGGACCTTTCACTTAAAAGAATTCAGTGTGCTTTCTTTCTCTTGGGCCCCATGGTTCTGTAGCCCACAGTCTCCCGGGGAGCTGACTATCCACCTAAGAATGGCTTAGAACATAGATAATGATTAGAGAGGAAGGCATTCGAGGAGTAAATTAACCGTGTTTGAGCGTTCTTGCCAGTTTTATAGCATTGAAATTACAAATCCAAATCAAAATGAGCAAGTAGCTGGTCCTGCCCTACTAATCCTTCCACACAAATTGCCACCTGAAGCTTAAGCCAGCGGTTCACAGGGGCAGACCGCTTTGTCTTCCACACAACAATTAGAAGACACGCCAGGTTGTTTTCGGCTGAGACGCTAACTCATAGAAGATGGTTCTCATTAAAGATAGCTTGACAAACAACCAATGATCAAATCTCACGCAGGGTGTTCTGACTGTAGGCTGTTCCCTTAGTTTTCTCCTGGGAGTCAAAGATGGCTGAAGTGCTGAGGCCCCCTGAGTGGGTTCACATCTGGTAAGGTGATACTGAATAGGTAGGGCTGGTCTTGAAGGGCAGTGGGAGGTGGCAATGGTTCAGTGGCTGTGAGTTAGGTGGCTCAACAATGATGTCAAGTTGGATAGCAGAAAGGCAACATGTGACTGGGGGAGGGCAAGGGTTGTGGGAGGGTGGGAGACTGCAGAACCTGAGCTGGGAGGGTGGTGTCTCAGAAAGTCCTATGGGACGGAGTAGGGCAGTAGAATGCTGGATTGAGGGTCGTGAAGAGATGCTGGCCTTTTTTCACAGGTGACAGTCACATTTTGAGCTCATTGTTACAGAGACTGAGAGGGAAGTCTATGAACACCTTCTCAGGGAAGTAGGCACCTTCTCAGCTTCCAGTGAGAGGCATATGCTGCTTCAGCTCATAGGAGGCCTAGCTGTTTTAGAAATAAAACAAGAGGGTGGCCTTGCTTTATGAGAACGGTTTTCAGTGGAGCTAATAAAGCTCAACTGCTCTTGGGAGAACAAACTTACTCCATTGAGAAAGGCCCCTGTCCCTCTCAATAGTATAATCGACTCTTAAAGGCACCCACCTCCTGACACTACCACAATGGCAATACACTTCAACCCAGGGACAAACCCAGTTCAGATCATGGCAGGTTCTGGCAGGTTGCCCAAAGCAGTGTAGATTGGAAGGAGGGAGGGACTAGATTAAGCTAACTAGAAAGAAGTTGAATGGCAGGTAAACAAGAGACAGAACCAAGCTACTGGCTTGTTGAAGAGGCAGAAAATTGTGTGTGTGTGTGTGTGTGTGTGTGTGTGTGTGTGTGTGAGAGAGAGAGAGAGAGAGAGAGAGAGAGAGAGAGAGAGAGAGAGAGAGAGAGAGAACTCCCTTCCCTTCTCTAAAGCAATGAATTCAGCAGCCCAGATCTGCCTTCAGTCTTTTCAATAACCAGGACCTGAGTCTGGAGAGACATAGAATGAAATACAGGGTAAAACTTAACTGCTTCCACCAGCTGGGGAAAAAGGCATAAAAGGCGTTACAATCTGGCTATTGGAGCTGATTTTAAGGTGCATTGAAAGTGCATCTCCCTCCTTGGGCATCTGCTCCCTCTGGTACAGGTTTAGTCTTTACAGCCTTTATAGGACTAGCAGTGTTTGGTTGAAGGGACACACACTCATCTTAGCATGGAGTGTGGCTCCATGCTGGGACACACCTTAAGGGACCAAAGCAGGAGACTGGGAGGGCCTTGGGCCATGCCTAGTATTGTTATCCAGGGCAAGTGTAGCCTAGGTTTTGCTGCTTCTGGGCAGGGTGTTTGTCCGCTGTATTCTGCTGGATGCAGGGGCAGTTCAGCTTGATCAAGGGTAGTTTAAGCTATAGCCACTTTAAGCACATTCCTGTGCCATAGTTGAAACCACATTAAGTTTCACAAACCGACAGGTTCCTCTTGACTTATGTTGTTGGTGTGCTAAGGGCTAATTCTGTGGTTTGCTTTCCATTGGAGATGAACATGAGGCCAAGGTTCAGGAAGGTGGTCGAACAGCTGCACCAGGTGCGGAGATTGATGGCGGTTTGGGGCGATCAGGGTACCCCAGGAACCCGTGGAGTAGCTAACCCAACCCGGGGAAATAGAGCACAGCGCCCACGCAACTCTTCACTGCAGCAGGGAGGGCGAGGTGTGCTTGCCAGGGACCACGGTGCCCTCAGGCGGGCGCTCCCTGCCTTGACTTCCCCATCCCAGGGGGCGGGGCCGCAGTCGCGGGGAGCGGAGAAAGTGCGCGAAGGGGGACGCGCTGCAAGCGCACACGTGACGGCGCGGCGCCGAGCGAGCGGGACCCGGCGGCGGCGGTGGCCGTGGCTGCGGTGGCGGGCGCAGCGGAGCGGCCCGGGCGACTTGGAGCCCCGGGAGCGGCGCGCGCGGCCCCGGCCCTGTCCCGGCGCTGTCCCGGCGCGCGCTGCACATTCTCTCCTGGCGGCGGCGCCACCTGCGGGAGCGTTCGCCCGAACATGGCGACACGGAGCAGCAGGAGGGAGTCGAGACTCCCTTTCCTATTCGCCCTGGTCGCGCTGCTGCCCCCCGGGGCTCTCGGCGGGGGCTGGACGCAGAGATTGCACGGTGGCCAAGCGCCCTTGCCCCAGGACCGGGGCTTCTTCGTGGTGCAGGGCGACCCGCGCGAGCTGCGGCTAGGAACGCACGGGGATGCCCTGGGGGCGAGCCCGGCGGCCAGGAAGCCACTCAGGACCCGGCGGAGCGCTGCTCTGCAGCCCCAACCTATCCAGGTGTATGGACAGGTGAGCACTTCTGCAAGCCACCTTCTTCCAGCCTCTTTTTCTCCCAGCACTTCCTCACCCCCGCACCCATCCTTTGCAGTCTCTTCCCAGGTGCTGGCTCCGCTTGGGGACTTCCCGGCTGGCATGTTTGTTTCATTTCTTTTTCTTCTCCTTTCCCCCTGTACATCACATGAGTACAGCCGTCAGCACTCTGGTCGCATAGATTTTTTTTCTCCTTCCTGTCAATTTTTAGCAAATATGTTCCAGGTAACTCGAAGGGTGCAGAGCCTCTCTTCCCTAGCCTGTATGCAGACAGATGAGTGTAGTTTCCGGCAGGTTTTTGAGGGGTACAGCATAATTTTTACATCTGGATAAAACCGGGCATACCCCCCTCCACCCTAACCCCGTACCATCCTTTGGCAGCGGGAGTGAGAACCCTGCAGTTGTTGTAAAGCACTTAAGCAGAATTGCAGAGGAGAGCTTTCCATGTTTATCCTCATGAATCCCAATAAAGGTGGGCAACTCTCAAAGCGCCACAATTACACCTTGGGTACCTAGTAGATGTATGTGTGCGTGTGGGCTCGTGAATGTCTGCGTGTAAGGCTGGATTATTTTCGTTGGGAGTACGGCACACCATTCCACCCCCTTTCCTTCCCACCCCTTCAAGGTGATGGCTTTATTTCAGATAGAAACTATCTCTTATGACACTCTCAAATCGGGATTTGAGAGTACCGCAAGAAATTTGCTGGGCTTAATATTCATTAAAGAATTTATTTCTATCCAGGCAATGGGTTTATTAGGTCATAAGTAGCACATATTTCACTCATGGCCCCCACTGACTGCTAGGGATGCCAAGTCGAGTTTGTCCCTTAGCATCAGCGCTGGTGGAATTAATTTGCCAGTGTTATTGTCTGCTCAGAACCCCCCAGTCCTTCAGTTAAGATTGACATCAGCGAAAGTAGAAGGTCGGTGGGAGAAAAAAGGTGGGTCCAATGGAGCTGACCAACACAACCATGTCCCAGAGCGACTGTTGCTTTCTAAAGTACAAATTAAGTGATTAGCCTGACCGGGTTCTGCCATTCTTCACTGATTTTGGTCATAGCAAAGTCAACAGTCCATACATAGAGTTAAACAATCAACTCCTGGAGTCAGGAAGCATCTCACAGAACATGCCACCCTATTGTGTCATGTTTTGAGTGAAGAAAACCAAGCGGTGACAGGTGCGGTGACTGGTCCAAGGTCAGTTAGGGAAGGGCTATGAGCGCTGTAGTTCTTGCCTGCATGGTCTCACTGACCTTTGGGTGCTGGGGGTCACCTTGCTTCTGCTCAGCGCTTCTTAAACACCCCCTTTCCAAAATAAAATGTATATCATTATGAAGACAGAAGGATGGTTGTGTGTGAGTGGGAGTAACTGACATCTGTCCACCACCAGACCCAGGGGCAAGAATGTATACCAGAAGACCTGTAACTGCTTGACAGTGTACGTATGTATGTATGTATGTATGTGTGTGTGTGTGTGTGTGTATGTGTGTATATGTGTGTGTGTGTGTGTGTGTGTGTGTGTGTGTGTGCAGGGCTCAGAATACTGAAGCCCACCTGATTCTTGTCCAGATTTCAGATCCTGGTCCTCCCTTTTCACCTCCATCTGAAACTTCCTTTTTGTAATTTGGAAGTCAGCAAGATTGTTCTTGGCAGGCATGGCAACTTGGAACTGACGAGGATGGGTCTCCCCAGCCTGCCTAGCTCTTCTATGCTCCTGAGCGGGTGGGCTTGGGTGTGGGAGGAGTGAGGGGCAATGCTCCTGGATGCTCAGGTCCTCTCCAGCCTAGTTTTGGTGGAAAGAGGCACCTTCTAGTCCCCCCAGTATCTATGCAGGTGCTGTTTATTTCCTCCTCCCTTCGGGTTTGCTGTGGGAAAATCTCCCAGGGATTTAGAGCAAGCTAGAGATGAACTCTGTCCTTGCTGGGAGCCTCTCCAAACGCCTCCCCCTTGCGCTTTGCTTTCATGTCTCCAGGCCAGCCAGACTGGTTCCATTGAAGGATGCAGATCCAGCCAACAGTTGGATGCAGAATAAGGAATTCCCACAGAACAGTGAGAATCCCTCCTGTGCCCTTCCTCACTAGGGCTGCCTTCCTATGCCCTCATTCCCTGTTGCTACTGGTTAATGGAAAAAAAAAAAAAAAGCATTAACCTTGCTTGTTGAGGTGTGGACTCAGACAAGGAAGAACTAATTTTATGCTATGGGATTTCTACCACAAGCTCTAACCTGGTGCAGGCCCTTCGGAATACAGGCTCAGGAAGCAGTTGCTGAATGGCTTGGGACTCTTCTCTGGGTCTCTGGAGTAATGCATGTCTATTTGGAATCACCTCTGTAGCAGAGGTGGCTATGTGCATGCCTCTGTTTTTCCTGGGACATACCCAGGTGTGAATAGTGCCTCCACCACCCCCAAATGCAACTGTGTTATTATTAATCTGTATGCTCGTTTGAACTCTTGCCTTGCACCAAGTTATATAAATTCCCTTCGATTTTTAAACCCAAATAATTACAGTTGTCTGAAGGGGATGTGTTTCTCAAAACAAACAAGCAGCAAACAAAGAAGAAAACAATTGTAAACAAACAGGTGGTAACCAGCAGACCTGTACCTGCCCTGACCTTACACTGGCGGGCTTACCTGGCTGAGTGAGGCTCTGGACATGGGGTGATAGCTGGTGACAGGGAGACTTAGGTGCTCTGCCTTCATGGCCTTCGGCCTTGGTGAGGGTGAGGGAGTAGGGGGAACACTTGTCAGAGCTAGAAGCAGAAGCCAGGGAGGTGGTGAGAAGGCCACTAGCCTCAAGGGGGGACAGAAGGAAGGCTTTGCTAGGGAAATTTTGGTTGAGAAAGGAGCCTGTGTTGGCATGTCACACTGGAGTGTCCCTTCTCTTACCCTCCTCACTTTATGGAGTAAAGATTTTGTTATTTTGACTATATTCCTTCTCAGGATTTTCTTCCCAGGAAGACTTTCTAATATGGGGAGAGTGGTTCTGACATGATCACCCAGAAACACATTTGTAATAGTAGAGTCCAACAAACTAGACAGTAAGGTTTTTCTACGCAAGTTCAAATTTTACAAGGAAGGCCTGTTCTTTAAAATGGTTAAATTAAAGAAGGCGGAAGCAATAGCTTTTAAATATATACTATATATAATTGTTATTGATAATAATCACTAATACATTTATTGGTAATTATGCATATTATTAATGATTTAATAATATAGAAATGTATTTAATTAATTTATATATTAAATTGTTTTGGTGTGTGTGTGGGGGTCTCATTTAGCCCAAGCTGGCCTGAAACTTACCCTAAAGCTCAGGCCAGCCTCTAACTGGCGCTCCTACTGTCTCTGCTTCCACAGTACTGGGGTTGGAGGAGTGTGTTACCAGGTCCAGTTGAGTACATAATTCTTGCCACACTGTTTTCTTGCCTATTCTTTGCAATCACTCTTGCTTTGGGTTCTTCCCAACTTCCTCAACTTCTCTCTTTGCTTAGAGAACCCCCTTTCTGTTCTCCAGTCCTCCCAGACCCTGAGTATTTGCAGCTCTGTGGGAACAGTTCTGTGCCTGGTTCCACCCCTCACTGCCCTGGGTTATAATTAATGCCTTGTCTCCCTGTGTGCTCCTTGGGGGCCAGGATTTGCTCCTTCTCTGTGTTTCACTGTATGGGAGACCCTTGATAAGCATCTGTGGACCAGTTTTCTACCTGGAGGAAGAGGCGTAGAGAGTGGGAAGCACATTAAGTAATATAAAGTTATTTATAAGCAGGAACAAGGGAAGGCTACAGACTGACAAAATGCTTTGGCTCACTCCATGGTGCTGAAGCAAATGAGATGGCCTTTGGGAGTGTAGCCCTGGGTTTTCTGTGCTATCTGGGAGTTAATTCGAATAAAGACCTAGGATTCTATTTTTACAGCATTCTCCCTTTTAGGGCTCTCATATTGGTTATTGGTTTTTGCTAATGGTATTTTTATTTTGTGTGTGTGTGGGGGGGGGGGGGGGGGGGAGGAGAGTTGGGAATCCTTTGGAATGAGGCACAAAGCCTAACAGGATTTACAGGTTTATTTTGCTTGCAACAAGCTCTCTGTTCATAATTCTTGCATTTTAGAGGACGGGGAGGATACAGTGTCCTGGTTTGAGACTAAAAACAAAGTGTCCATTACAGCACAAGGGCCTTGGACAAAAGGCCTCCTTTGGTGAAAGAGTACTGTTTGGCTTTCGATCACTCTGGTGTTGATTCTTACACGATATACTTGCTTGGGAAAGAATTGGCTGGTTGATTCTGAAGTTAGGATGCTTGACCTGTGGGCTTCCAGATGAAGCTGAGAAGGCAGCATGCTGACTGTGCCAAGCTGAGTTCTGCGTAGGGGAAGACCTGGTTGGCCTCTTGGGTTGGTAAGGGATGTGACCTTGAAAAACCTCTCTTGGTTGTACCTATATCCCTTCAATTGAGTTCTGGGCTGTGTTCTGCACTGTTTGGTTCATCGGTAGATTAGAGCCAGGAACAGTAGAGGCTTAGAGGTGGAAGGGATAGAGAAAAGGGGTCCAAGGAGAGACACTGAGAATTCGAGGGATAGGAAGAGAACTTACCCACTGAGCTTCCATAGTCTTCAGCAGATAATGCCTGCTACGCTTTGTATGAAGCGTATGAAGGAATGTGTGGAGACAGGTGAATCCTTTTGAGTTCTCATGTATCACAAGCCCCTTCTCAGTTGGTAACGCTTGCTGCCGGGTGTTTGTTACGATTTCCTCACAGAAACAGTCTGTGTCTGTGTGTGTCTGTGCACACACAACCGAGTTGTCAGCAGCCTTTTGTTACCTGTTAGCCCTTGGTGTCATGAATAATGAGGTTAATTTAAACTCTAAATCTATTTGTGGGGTAGTGACTATGGGTAGTCAGGAAGTCACCTGAAGTGTCACATGTAAAATAGATGATTACTCCTTTTCCAGGCCAGGTATAAGAGTGCCCTCCTGCTTTTCTCCCGTGGGCCAGAAGGCCACCACTGCAGAGCCCCCTCCGAGCTTGCAGAGGATTCAACAGCCCTTTAGGGGAGTGGAACCCCACTTTGTGAGGACATCAGAATTCAGGGAGCATGTTGCAGACCTTAGCCTCGTGTTCTTTTTGACACTCTTCCCATTGTATTCCTGTAAAATGAAGTCAGTGCTTTGCTTAGTAAATTGCTTTGAGACCTGGATCCATGAGGCAGATCTTAACAGCACTGCATTCAGAAGGCAAAGAGCAGCTGATGTTGGAGCCTTGTATTGTCGTCTGGAGTCTTCTTCCTTAGAGATCACAGGCTTGTTTGTGGGCATCCTTCTTATTCCAGGGTGGCCATAGGGCAAGCAAGCCCTGTGTGGTCCATTGAAGAGAGATGCAGGGGTAGTCTAATATTCCGTAAAGAATGAAATAGCCAAACTAATTTTATTTGCTTTTGCATATTTATTTAGTTTCTCTTTTAAAGCATCAGTTTACCTTCTTAATTAAAATTTGCTCAGGTGAATATTAAATGAGTCTGCATTCTTCATGTTACCAATAGGGGAAATGGCCATATAAATGTATTCCAGGAAAGCCAGTGACTGTAGCATTTACAATATTTGACAGTTATTGATAATTGATAGGTAACTACACAGAACTGTTTTAAAGCTGGGGTGTTCTGTGGACCTTTCTTTCATTTTTTTCCCCCAGTGTTAAATTTATGTGATGAAAAGGAGAGCTCAGTCTCTTTTGGTTTGAACGTTTGGGGATTGGTATTTCTCTGGAAATTTCCTGGGATTCCTGGGAGGAGGTGTTTTCTTTGTTAATGAGAACACAGCCTTCCTGTGCAATCTCCAGGTAGGCCACGATCTGCTAGCAGATGGCATATTCAGTCCAGCCACGTACGGGCAAAAATCAATTTCCCCCAGTTTAAAATGAGTCACAGTTAATTTCGACCTAATTTATTGGTTTATCGACTTGCGAACCTTAGGCCTTCGAAGAAGTGGCCTGGGTGGCATCAGAGCAGCTGATGATGCCAGAAAGCAGGAAAAATCAGGGTGGGCTGCTGCCCGGGGTCAAGAGGTGGGATATATCCTACGTTACGGAAAGATGCTGGGAATTGAAATCGGAAGACAGCAATGCTCTGTGTATAGTAGAGTGGAGTCTATGAGCATGGGACTTGGTAACAGTCATAACTACCATTGTGAAATAAAGAGTAATTACAAAATTCAGGTGTCCACTGGGTAATTGTGTATGTGTGTGTGTGTGTGTGTGTGTGTGTGTGTGTATGTGTGTGTTTCATTGGCTCTTACCTCATACTCCACATAAAAATGACTTATGTATAGTGTGTGTGCGTGCCTGGTGCATGCTAAGCACATGCTTCTCTAAGAGATAGACCCTCAGCCCTGAACAACTGTTAAATATAATGGTGACTCCAAGCCCCATTCTTGCTGTTAGCAGAGAGCTATCCGATCCTGTGTTCTGTCCTTGTATCTGATCTTCCGATGGAACATTACTGAATTGGAGTTTCAGCAGTGCTGAACAACTGTGTGTTCAGCATGTCTGCTAGGCATACATGGCCACTGAACACTTGAACTATGGGGAGTGTGACTGAAGAGCTGAATTTCTTTTCGAGTAGTTTTAATGAATTGAAAGCTTAATAGCCACGTGGAGGGCCTGGCTATTGCTGTCTTGCCTGCCAGCAGACCTCTGTTAAGTGGAAGGAGGCCTAGGCATCTGAGCTGTAGGCATCTTCTGTTTCACCCAAGAGAGAGACTGAACATAGATAGGGGAAGTAGAAACAAGAGTTGAGCGCTTCGAACAAACCCTAGGTGGAGGCTGCTGATGGCCAAGTTGCAGTGGCTAGGGTGGGCTGCATGGGCCACTGTGGAGGACAAGTGGACACTGTGTTCATTTGTGGTGGTGGTGGGGGGGACATTCCTCTGCACAGTTGCATCCTTCCATCAGCCCCGTGGAAGGCTGACCCTTCAGACGAACTCTTTAAACCTGAGTGCCTCTTCTCTAGTGCTGTGCTCATGCTAACAGCCCAGGGCTACCCCAGCTGTGCTGAGGTGTGCAGAGGTGTGCAGATCCCTCTGGTCCTACATAGCAGGGAGCTGTTGGCAATGAGTGCAGCCTCTCTGTCCCTGTCCTCCACTTCCCGTACTCTTACTGTTTTACCCAGTGGTCCTAGGTCTGTCTTCCATCCCTTCGACCCTCCAGGCTGGCACAAAGACAAACAATAGAGGTGTGTGGTCTCCATCACTGTATTGAAGCTCCCCCTCCTTTCTTGCCAGCCCTTTAACTTAGCATGCCATTGCTGTTGCTGCCGCCGCTGCAGGCTCTTGGCTTGGAAAATCGGGACCCTTCAGGATGATTTATCTCCAGGCCCCTGAATTAGATTAAAAACACAGCTACGAATTCTCAGAAAGGCAGGCTGATGTGATTATATCCCAAATCTGAGTGGCAGACAAGGGCAATAAAAAGACGTAGGATATCAAATGTGTTTTGTGCCATGTAGAGACCAATGTACGAGGCTACCCCTCCCTTAAAAAGAAAATAAGAAAAAAAAAAAAAAAAAAAAAAAAAAAAAAAAAAAAAAAAAAAAAAAGAAAGCAAACCCAAACAAAACACCCAAGGAGGACTATAAGGGCTTTGTTTATTTTGAAAGAAGACTTATGTATAGTGTGGAGAGCTTGCCCCTCACTGCTGACTGGAGGGCAGCCTGGGGAAGGTGGCTAGGGTCATTTTTATGTGGAGTATGAGGTAAGAGCCAATGAGCGTTGTAGGACTCTAAACATGTTTCATCTTTCATCCCCCTTTGTAAACTGAGGGATGGTATCCTGCTAAAACACACACACACACACACACACACACACACACACACCATCTCACAGTACAATACACACACACATGCATAAGAAACATATGTGCACATACACACACATGCCACACACATATACATAAAACATACACACAAAATACACAGACATACACACACCATCTCACAGTACAATACATACACACATGCACAAGAAACATATGTGCACATACACACACATGCCACACACATATACATAAAACACACCATCTCATACATACAATACACACACACAAGAAACACATATGTGCACATGCACACACACATCACACACATATAACACAAAGATATATATACACATACCATCTCACACATACAACACACACACACAAGAAACACTTATGCACACATATACCACATACATATACTTAAAACACACATACAAAACACAGACACATATACATACACACACACACAATCTCACACATACAGCACACACACAAGAAACACATACATGCACATATATGTATATGCACACACATATAAAACGCACACATAAAACACACACACACACACAATCTCACACACACAACATATATACACACTCACACTATCAGAAGCCACTTTGGAAAGAAATTGGCTGAGAGTCTGTCACCCTGGATGCTCGTTGGACCTGGACCCCATGGAATTTTGTCTGTCTGCTAACTGAGATGTTCATGGTAGCTGAAGCCTGACAATCCCGAGATCTAGGAAGCTCAAAACTGACCTCCTGGGTCCAGGTCAAGGATCTTAGAAGAAGGGACCCTTGATTCTAGGTAGTGGGGACAGAATGGAGCTGGGTAAGCTATCTGGAAGCTGAGACTGGTTGAAGGAATTTAAATATTTGAGACCTGTGTCCAATTAATTGAGTAACGTGACACCATACCTAAAATTTACCTCATCTGTGTGTATTTAGTTCTCTGGAAGTCCCATACTGAGTAGTTATAAAAATACATCTTGCCCTTAACTGTGCACTGGGTTTGCTGCAGTTGGCGAGGTGTGCCGGGGTGGAGAGGACAGGGTTCCTGCAGAGACCAAGCAGGAGAAGCATTAGGTGTGCCTGTGAGAAGTTGCAGAGAGGTGAACAAGCTGTTAAAACAGAGTTAGACAGTTAGGCAGGCAGAAGAGAGATGTGACCAGCTCCTGTCATCAGGTTGAGCCTCTCTGGTAGTTTCCAGGCCATTTCCTGTTACTGAGAACTTGGCCTTCCTTGGCTTTGGGAGGCTGCAAGTACCCATTGGATTAGTTGTCTCATTTGTGTTTCTTTTTCAGTGTGGGAAAGGAGCTGGCAATGAGGTCTCAGGGTCTTCTGCTCTGGGATGACAGGTTTAAATGCTGTGCCTTTGGGGCAAGGGCCTTGTTGGGGAGTAGTGTCACCTCAGTGGTGACAACTTGGGACTTGGACTTTGGGCCTCCTTTCTGAGCCTTGTTGTCAAGCATGGGCCAGGCTTCCCAAAAGTGTCCATAGCCACGAGTTCAAAAGTCAGTGTAGTATGTGTTATCTTATTATTTGATACACGTCATGTCTTGCTCTTAGGTTCCAGGCCCGGTGATGCCAATGTTCAGTTTTTGTGTGGAGCTGTGCTGTAAAGAATGGCTGATTTGGGCAGAAAGTCACTGGGATGAGGAAATAAACGACACTTTTGGATGTCGAGGTTTACGAAACACATCCTTGGTTTATATCCTGTTTGCTTCTTGCAAACAGCCCTGTGAACTTGGAAAGAGTTACTATTCTCTTCTATCCCAGATGAATATTCTGTAGCTCAGAAAGAGAGGAGACTTTTCCCAAGTTAGACAGCTAGTGAATTGTGGAGATGAAGACTCAAACTGAGCCTCTGATTTGTTCCAAATTTATGTGACACTATGGTCTCTTATGCATAATACATAGGGGATCCTCTTGAGTAGAGAATCATGCTTGCTTTCCAGTTGCCTCCCTCCCCACTGCCTTCCCCTTCCCCTTCCCCTCTTCTTTCCTCACTCCCTCCCTCCTTCCTTCCCTCTTTCTCTCTTTCTCTCTTCTTTACTTCCTTCCTTCTTTCCCTCTCTCTTCCTTCTTTCCTTCCTTTCTTTCTTTTCTTTTTTTCTCTCTCTCTTCCTTCCTTCCTTCCCTCCTTCCTTCTTTTCTTCCTTCCTTCCTTCTTTTCTTTCTTCCTTCCTCCCTCTCTCCCTCCCTCTTTCTCTCTCTTCCTTCCTTCCTTTCTTTCTTTCTTCCTTTCTTTCTTCCTTCTTTCCTCTCTCTCTTTCTTTTTTCTTCCTTGCTTCCTTCCTTCCTTCCTTCCTCCCTCCCCTTCTTTCTTTCTTTCTTTCTTTCTTTCTTTCTTTCTTTCTTTCTTTCTTTCTTTCTTTCTTTTTTCTTCCTCTCTTCTTCGTTCCTTCCTTCCTTTCTCTTTCTTCTTCCTTCCTTTCTCTCTCTCTCTCTCTCTCTTTCTCTCTCTTCCTTTTCTGTGTAATAATCCTTTAGTCTCCTTCCCCTAAGCCCCCTAGTTCTCATATAACCTCCTCTCTTCCTAGGCTATTCTGGCTACACTGCTGTTTTAACTTTTTTTCAAAGATGGTAGATTTTAGGGCTCTTCTAATCTCTGGGTCTTCTTCTTCCCTAGGTTTGTGTGCCTCTGATTCTATCCCAGTCTTCCATTCCTAACTGCTCCCTCTCCATCTTTGGTTTTATTAGCTCTTCCAGGAAGTGCCATTGTCCTCTCCACATGAAGTCAGGGCCTCTGCTTGACACATGGAGTTTAAGCACTCATTAGAGTTGTTGCTTGGTGCTTCTTCCTCTACTAATTTGAGAGAAGCGAGGCAAGGCGGAGAGAAATCTGGTGCTTTCCTAACACCTAGTGTAGCATCTGGATTACAGTAAATGCTCAATAAACATTTATTGAATGAGCGAAGTAAGCAGCTATTTATAGCAAAGCTGTGGGAGCCAAATAAGAGAGTTTGGGGAAAGTGGGTGGCCTGGAACCTCCCCCCCCCCAGGATAGTAGAAGTACCTTTGGGGGAAGTGGAGCAGGGGAATTGATAGTTCAAGGTCAGCCTGAACTTCATGGTAAGTTCTGGGGCAGCTTGGGTTACACAGCTAGACTCTTGTCTCTAAAGGAGCAAGTGCATGAGACAGGTGAGCCATATGGGGCTGGCTTCTCTTGTATACTTTGGGGATGTTTACTGTGTTTGTATGCCTAGCATTGGAGATCCTGGGTCACATCTAAGGCACTAAGGAATGTTCTCTGTAAATCTCAGAGCAGAGCCTCTCCGGTCAGCTGTTGTTGGATGTTCTCTGAGCTTCCTTCGGACTCTGATATTTCCGTTATTATCTTACCCACCCCCTCCTACTGCCCCCAGGTTCATTTTACTCTAGAGCACTCCTGGAACAAGACATGCCGTTGTCTAGTGACAGTGTTCACTTGAAGGGTGTGGCATATGGCAGTGAATGACAGGTAGAGGTGATCATGCAAGTCAGTGAGGATGTGGTTATTGTCCTTCTGGTGTGGTAGGAAGAAAAGCCTCCCCTTCCTCCCTCTTCTCTCCCCCCCTATGCATCTCTCTGTCTATGGCAACCTCACAGCTCCAGTGAAGATGGTAGTGAAAAGTCAGGTGTTAGTACAAGGTCATTCTTTTGCTTCCTCATCTATACAATATGCAGCATGACTTTGTCAGCTAAGTGGTTAGCGAGCTCTGTGAGTACAGGTCAAATCTTGAGCCAACTCCAAGGTCAAGTGAGTGTGCTGACCCCACAGACAGGGCTGTCTTCAGGGAGCACTCAGATGCTGAATTTCAGTTCTCCTGAGGTAGGAAGTCCAGGAAGTGTAATGAGCTTTCTAAATATAGTGGAGACTTGGTCTGGAAAGGGGACACTGGGAGCTGATTTGCATATCTCACATTTAGGTCGCCTTGTTGGAAAAAACCTTGTTGTTGGACATGGGCAATCCATCTTTGGTTTCCAGGGTCCCTGTGGTGTCAGGTACTTGGGGGTACTGACTCAATCCTCAGAGTTGAAGGATAAGGGTGTTTATTTTATATCTCTGTTTATTTAAAACAACAACAACAACTACTACTACTACAACCACCACTTCTTTGTATTTTATAGCCAGTGAGTTAGAGAACCGGACCAGGCTGCCTTGTTTGTAGCACCTCAAGGTCTGTTCTAGAAACAAGCATGTGGGGGGCATGATGATATGGAGCTGGAGCTGGGGTGTCTAGGACATCTTCAGCTTCGTGTTTCGCCAATGTGAAGGAGATAATGGCAGAAGAAATGAGTGGGGAGAGGTGGGGCCCATTCCATGAAGGGGCTCCCGTCTTCCTGAGTAAGGATCTAAGACCATACAGAGTTTGGTGGCTTTCTTGACAATCCCTCATCCCGTTTTCAGTTCTGAAACCCTGATTTCTCCCAGAAGCCCTTGGTATCCTCACAGAGGTAAGACAGGGTTAAAGACCTACAAGGGTGCCTGGCATCTAGCAGACCTCAGTGTGCACTTCATGGGGATGTGCAGCACTTCCTTCACACACTTAGCAATTTATTTCCTCCCTTCTATTTATAACAACTCAGAGCCCAAGGAACAGACAGCAGAAGATTCTCCTCTGCCCTGCTTTCCCCCTTCCTAGCCTCCAATAGTAAGAATCAGATCTTCATACCCCTAGGATACTCCTTCATATCCCTTAGATCCCTAGGGCATGTTGGGGGACCGAGAGATGGCCAGAGCGGGTGGTGATGTTTGACAAAGACTCTGAGCTATGCCAAGGAGTGGGTGATTGCAGAGAGCCTGCAGTAGCTAATAGTCCGGAGCTGAGCCTGAGAGCCTGTGACAGTCACCCCAGCTGGGGACAGCAAGGTTGATGTGGATGCTGTGACTCTGCAGAGGCTGCTGTTTACAGCGCTTTGAAGTATTGCTTTGGCCAGAGACCCTGTCCCCAGCTGGCCTCTGTTATGACTCCTTTGAAATGCATATTTTGGTAGCATCAGGGCTCACCGTGAGCTGAAAGGAAACAAGTACTTACAAGCAGGAGCTCCTAGGTATTGGATCTGCACTTGAGAAGTGTAGTGTTCTACCCGGGTCATAGAAATGCTTTTAAAATGAGGTGACATTTACATAACAGCCATTGACAATCCAGTGGCATTTGGTACATCCCTGCATTGTGTATCTATCCTCTCTGTCTGCCTCCATGATGTTCTCCACATCCGAAAGAAAATTACAGTTACATCCTCCTCTGCGCTTCCTCAGTCTCCTGGCTGCCACACATCTGCCTTCTGTCCTCGTGGATTTCCCTGCCCAGGGTATTTTATATAAACTGAGTCATGCAGTATGTGACCTTTTGTGCCTGGCACATTGTATTAGAGCAATGAATTAGCGTCACATAGAGTCTTCATTAACAACAACCATGCCAAATTCCAAAAGATAGCTCTCTCTCCCCAGCTCCCTGTCAAAGACTGGGCTGATTTCTCTTTCACCCACCAACACAGTGTTTTCTTCGCTTCTCACTACCTGCAAACAAGGGAACAGACCAGATTCATCATCTTCCAAATGAGCTAGAGACTCCTATGTGTTTTCCAAATGCTTACTCATGGGCTACCTTCCAAGGGCTTCTTAATTAAGTACCTATGGATGGAACTTATGGGGCTTCTCATCTTGGGCAGTGGATCTCTAGGACTCTGTTTTTCAACCAGGTGAGTCCTGGGATGCTGATCCTGGGCCATGTAGCTTTTAGGATTTTTGATTATGAACAGGGTTACCTCTGAGTTTGATACTAGAGTGAGCAACCTCTGGCAGTCTGATCCTGAATGAGTTACCTCCAGGGCTCTCATCCTAGACCAGGTAGCCTCTTGGGGTTCTCTTAAACCTCTTGCCTGTGAGCCTACCAGAGGTCTGACAGACCTACAGATTTATTGTTATCTAAGATGGAGTTTTATTCAGAGATCCCTGTAAATACATCATATACCCCCACCCCCAGCAGGCACTCAGCCCCTCCCTGTTGCCTTTACAGCCCCATTTAATTGCGTCTCATTTATCAGGCTCCAGCTATGCCCTGTGAGCCAGAGACAAGAGAAGGAAGGTTGTTCACACCCCGGGGTTATGGTTATGACTGACTACACATCAAGGTTATGTTCCTGGAAAAGTCACACTCCCACCTTCTCCCACCCACTGGCAGGCCAGTGTCTCCTAGATCAGCCTGTGGAACTAAGTGGGAGAGGCTGGTGGAACCAGTCTGTAAGCCTGCAGCTGCTGTAGAGGGCAAGTGATAGGGAGAGCAGGCAATGCAGCCGGGCAAAGGACCCAAACACACTAGAAATCACCAAGGGGATCCAGGCACAGGAATCTGTGCGTTCTTGATCTTGTGGGCCGCCCTGGCGGGCTGTTGGCTTCTTGGTCACAGTCCCCTAGGGACTGCATCCTGCCTTTTCCTGTAGTACAGCTATGGACAGGAGGAAAATAGACTGCGTGTCGTGACCTTAATAAAATTTATGGCTTGCAGACCTCCCTCTCCTGGCTCCCTTGCCTGTCCTTGGGGTGCATCGATTCCTGCTACTGATTTGGGTCCTGTGCTTTGGGGGTGGGGGGATGGGCACCCGGGCTGCCTTGAAGATTAGTGGTGACTCACCAGGGAGTTATTCTCATGACTGGATATGCTTGACAGCTCTGCCAAGGCAAGGAGCTGAACTGTTTGTATGAGTGCCTGGTGACCCCTGGACAAGCCTTTGCTTGCCAGGGAGCCTCCTCTTTCCCTTCTCTGGGCTGCCCTTTTCCAGTCTGCTCTTAGGAATAAAGGGGACATCAGATAGAAAGGGCTTTAAAAAAAAAAAAAACAAAACAGTGTTCCACCAAGCTTGCCCTTCAGGGGCTCTCTCTTTATAAGAACACCCTGGAATATTTCGATTCCTCTCTTCTGTACCCATTTAATCCCTCATCCTTTACGATCAGTTAACAAAACCTATGTCCTCTGCTACAAAGACCCCAGCAAGTGTGGTCAGACCTCTTCCCCACTCTGATCCTGTAACACTTTGTTACAGTTCAAAGTGTCCTCTGATTGTTAACCTGCCAGAGGGAGGGCTTCGACCCTGTCTTTGAGGATGGTCAGGTTGAAAATAGGTGGGTCTTTTCATCTCAGACCTCATGTGAACTCTGGGTGATCGACCTAGGTTCCTAACCCCCTTTCTGAATGCCATTTACATAGGTGTCTTGTTTGTTCCTCTCTGGTTCCTAGGGTGCAGATGGCTTTGTAGGTGAGAGGATCTTAGCCTGAGTGTCGGAGGTGTCTGTGCTGGTGGGCTTCTGATCCAGCAGTATTTCCAGTTTCTTCCTAGGTTGGAAGGGAGGGGAAGTGAAGAGAAAGTTACAGGAAAGTTTGACTTGCTGGGGGGTGGGAGGGGAATGGGGGAGTCCCTTAGCTGTTTTGTTTTTTTTTTTTTTTGAGTTAATTTATTTCTTGTTTTTGATTTGCATGTTTCTGTTGATGCTTGCCTGGACTTATCTACTGGTAATGAGAAGTGCAGTTCAGAATGAGATATATGTATGTATACATGTGTATATCTATCTGTTTGTCTATCTATCTATCTATCTATCTATCTATCTATCTATGGTGTCTTTTTATTTGAAGCTGTCTCTCTTCAGGTAGTTTTTAATGTTTGGTTCTTGGATCAAATTAGATGCAGGTGCCTAAAACCCAAAGCAGGGCCATTGCAGATTAGTTAGCTCCTTGGTGGGGCTGGCTGCCAAGTTTATGGCCCAGGTGTTTTTCTTCTCCCTTGTGACATCTGAGAGCACCCCCCAAACCCCCCCAGGAGTGGGTGGGGAACACCAGGGTGGAGGAGGAAGGGAAAGGAAGAGGGTGGAGCTGTGGAGAGGGGTGGGTTTTCTGCTAGAGCTCTACAGGGAGAAGTATGGGCTCACTCAACTTGAATTTTTCATTAGCCTTACATCTGGTGTTGGGGCCAGGCAGGCAGGTGAGCTCTCTGACTTCAGAGGTGGGCGCTGAGTCCGTTAAGGTCCACCTCCAAGCCTGTGGGTTTGAGATGACTCTGGAGGCTGGCAGTAGACTGGGCTTATTTCAGACTACTCTGCAGGAGCTCTGGGTTTGCAGAGGCCTTGTCCAGCTTCTCAGTGATGCACCCGGAGCTTGTCAGTGTCCCCACAGGTTGAATGACGTGTAGAGCTCAAGTGTTCTGGAAAGTGAGTCTTGGAGCTGATGTCTGTCAGTGCATGGTGAACTGAGGTGTTCAGAGTGGTATCGCCACAGGCACAATAGGGAAAGGAGAAAAGGCCACACAGCTAGTTTCCCATGAGGCAGGAGAGAGCTGAAAGAGTGAATGGCTCTTTATTCCCTTTATATCCTTCCTCAGTTTCAAAAGACAAACCCTGAAAGTTTCCTAGCATCAATATAGCTCTCAATTCTGATCAGTTCAGAGGGAGTGTTCCTGATCAGTGGCAGGCCTGTCTATCAGTCAGGAACCCAGGTTCTTTCTACCCTGTTTCTCTGCTTGCGTCTGGGTCATGAGGATCCACAGTTGCCACCTGTGGATGGGAAAAAAGCCAGGACTGTGTTGTAGTCCATGGTATAGTGTCCTAAGGATTATCTCTTAAAGTCTTCTGTCTAGAACTCTGTTCTAGGGACATACACCTTGCTATCTCAGGCTGGGCAAGAGTCTATGGTATCTTCAGAACGTAGACCAAGAGAGTAGGTGGTCAAGCTGCGACATGGTGGCTTATCCACATCCTCACAGGGTAAAACAGAAATGGCTACTTAGTCCTTGGTTGGTTGGCTTATATATTCTGTTTTTTATTTTGCTGGTTTACAAAATCGAAAGTCTGGGGACTTCTGTTAGCTGTAATCTAAAGGCTACTTCTGTTCAGATCTGAGAAAAGGTTTCCTCATTTGAGACATTAGAAAGAAAATAAATGAAAAGATTACATGACACATTGTTATCTATCTTAGCGCTGAGGCTGAGGCAGGTGGATCGTGATCACTAAGGCTACCCAATGAGACCCTGTCTTAAAAAACCTAATAACAACAGAAGGTTGAGAGACCGCATAAGGAAGCCTTCCTTTCACCTCTCATGCTTAGCTGAAGTGGAGCAGTAACGTCCCCCCGCCACGAAACACTGGTTTAGAATGAAGTTCAAAAAAGTATGTGACCTTTTGACCTGTGAAATTTTGAAAAATACTTTAAATTACTTTTAATTGGCACACACCAGTCCATGTTCCTGAGGTACAGTGTGAAGCTGTCTCAGGGTGTGTGTAATAGAGATAATTGGTGCAACCAGGTAATGGTCAGAGAACTGGGACATAGGCACCCCAGTCAGAGTCAGCCATTTCTTTGTGTTGAGAGTATTTAAAATCTTCTCCATTTTGAATACAATTAGCTATTGTCTTCAATGATAGTCATCCTACCATGCTATAGAACATTTAGTTTTCCCTCTGATGGATGAGATGGCTCAGTGGGCAAAGGTGCTTGTGTCCAAGACAGATAACCTAAATTCAATTCCTGGAACCCACATGGTTGAAGGGAGAGGCCTGACTCCAAGAAAGTTGTCCTGTTCTCTGACCTCCATACATCCTCTATGGCACACTCACGAGCATGTTTATGTACGTGTGTGTGTGTGTGTGTGTGTGTGTGTGTGTGTGTGTGTGTGCACGCACATATGCTAAATACATGTAAATATAAATTTAAAAAAAGACCAGTTATTCCTTCCATTCATTGCCCATTCTCAATTAGCTAGCACCCCCTCTATCCCATGATTTTAAGTCTATGGAGAATTTTTTTTTGAACAAACAGGAAATTTCAGTGTTTAGTTTACAGTTTTACAGGTGCACATCACACATACGGAGTAAAGATCAGCATAGCTGGAGACTGACGTCAACAACAATGAAGCAAAGCAAAGGAGTCCCTTGGGCAGTGCTATCCCAGGAAGATTTTCTGTAGTCTGGTTAAGTCCACAGGGTCACTGATTGCAGAAGGGGTTGGCATTTCTTCGTGGGGAAGGTGCTGATGGAACAGTTTGCAGGGCAGTGAGAGGAGTCTGCCCTGACCCCACACTTCACATCTCAGAGTCTGATGACAGAGGAGGCCTAAGAGACTTGATTTGGAATGCATGTGGCTGTCACTCACCGTGGGTCTTGATTTCCTTTTGGTCTCTTTCAGGTCAGTCTGAATGACTCCCACAATCAGATGGTGGTGCACTGGGCTGGAGAGAAAAGCAACGTGATCGTGGCCTTAGCCCGAGACAGCTTGGCATTGGCAAGGCCCAAGAGCAGTGATGTAAGTATCCGTGAGGCTCTGGGCCTTCCAGGTGTCAGTGACATGCCCCTTCTGATCTTCTAGGTCGTCCTGTCAGAAAAAAATAGTGGGTAGTTAGGGATGGATGGTATGGACTATATGACAGTGAAGAGATGGAAAGTAACGTGTGCATCCCTCGTGTACTGAACAGGGATGGGGTGGAGGCATCCAAGGAGATGTGTGCAGTGTAGGGTGGCTCTTGTGACGTCACAGGTGGTCTGCACTGATAGCTCCATTAAGTGCCAAAGAGCACTCCAGGGCTGAGCAACTTGAAACTGGTCCAGATCACGTTAAGCTGTTTTTTTCCCACATGCCAACAAGGTTGATGATCTGTTGACAGACAGTCTCTTTCTTCTTTACTCATCATTTATTATCCCTTTATCTGCATGTATATCCATGCTCTCTATATATCTCCTATGGGTCTGTCTGTCAATCATTTATCTCTCCATCTTCTATCATCCATCATATCCATCCATCCATCTATCTATCTATCTATCTATCTATCTATCTATCTATCTATCTATCTATCTATCTATTATCTGTCTGTCTATATATCTAACAATATTTCTATTGGTACCTATTATCCATCTGTCTGTCTGATCTATCTATCTATCTATCTATCTATCTATCTATCTATCTATCATCTGTCCATATATCTAACAATATTTCTATTGATGTCTATCATCCATCTGTTTGATCTATCTATCTATCTATCTATCTATCTATCTATCTATCTATCTATCTATCTATCTATCCATCTATCTATCTATCTATATCTATCATCCATCTGTCTATCTGTCTGTCTGTCTGTCTATCTATCTATCTATCTATCTATCTATCTATCTATCTATCTATCTATCATCTATCAGGTTTGCTTGTTTTGTTACAGGGCCTCACTCTCTAGCATACTCCATAGCTTCTATAGCTGTCTCTTGGCTGGCCTTGAACTTAACAGCAGTCCTGCAGCCTCTCCAGTGCTGGGATTATAAGCAGAAGCCACCATGTCTGCCTGATGCAAATTCTCTTAATTCTTAATTTCCACTGTTTCTGTTGATGATGTTGTTTTGGTTAGATGGTTGAAGAAATGGAAACAAAGTTTACAAATGGAGAAGCCTGTGCAAGACCCCAAGATCCAGGATGAGGGGGAGGGCACCCCCAAATTTTTTTTGTTTGTTTATTTTTGTTTTTGTTTTTGTTTCTGAGACAGGGTCTCACTTTGTAGCCCTAGTGAGTCTGGAGCTTTCTATGCAGACCAGGCTGGCCTTGGACAGTAGGCCATTTCTGCGTCTTTGAAAGGGACACAGGCTCGAGAAACATTGTCCATCTCTTGATTTTAGTGTGGTATCTGGTGCTTGGTGAGTGGGAGAGAGGCATTAGGAAGCAGCAGAAATACTTCTCAGGGCAGTGCAGAAACAGGACCTGGAGGCCACGCAGGTTACTGGCCCAGTACAGCCAGATCTGATTTTTCAGCACAAGGTCATATAGTTTATTGGTTTTATTCTGTGGTATTGGGTATGGAACCCAGGGCCTGGCACATGTTAGACAACCTCTCTACCATTGAGTTTTCACCAGCAACCCAGAAGTATTTTTTGTGAAAAACTGCTAAGTTTTACAAGTTGGCTGATAAAATATAGTTCTTACAAGTACCACATAAGCCAAGAAAAACGTGGGGTCAGAGCTGGTCCAGGTTTCTCCTCGTGGACAAAGCAATTTCTCTGCCTTGGGGTGGGTGTCTACCTTCTTCACAAGGGTGACCTTGTGCCTAGAACACACTGTAGACCTTCTATTGTATGAATTCTGGCCAGAGGTTCCCTATACTCTTGTTTTAAAAGTGCTTCTGTGATCTGAGCATGAGAGCTCCCTGTCTGTGTATCTGCTGTCTAGGTTGGGTATATTCAGAGGGAGTCTCGGGATGTTTTCTAGAGTTGTTGATTAGGGTGGCCACAGTCAGGGAGGCCTGAAGAAGGGCTGGCCATCGGCTGCAGACTGCCTGGGGAGCATTCTGAGCCATGGAGCGTGGGATAATGCAGATAATGGCTAGTCTGGGTGTTTTGCTCTTGTGCAAGGCTGGACTTGTTTTGGGGCAGCAACTTAGACCACTTTATAAACAAATGTGTTCAAGGTTTGCAAGCAGTAGCTATGGTTTCACCTGGGTGGCTGTGTACAGATGCCTGCTGGCTGGAAATGCTCTGTAGTTACTCGTGTACACGGTTAGTCTAGTACTTCTTAATAGAAGTCTCTTTTAGGCACTAAAGCCAGCTCTATGCTAGTCTATGTTGAGAAACCTTCAGGATATTTTATGCATAAAAAATAATCTCTTTTTCCACAAAGATATTTGTCTTTGCAAAGTAGGTAAACATTTTTAAGCATTTTTTTTTAATATTTTGGTTGGACATGCAAAGGGGCTTAGGGCACAAATGAGTTCATAAGGGGTCTTTCAACATGTTAGTGGGGGTGGGGTGGGGAGAAGCATCATGAAAATAGAGGTCCTATCATGGATTTGACTTAGAATCACCAGAAAGACCCATTTCTCTGTGCCAAGCACCAAAAGGTCACATCTCCAACCCTCTCAGTCTTGAGTGAACCAGGAGTATTGACCACCCAAGTATTACTAGCCTGTCCAAGTCAGCTCCCACTTTGTGGAAATGTTTATGTGTTTTGAAGAGCTCATGGAAGTCATTATTCTACAATGACATATGAGAGAAGATTAAATGGAAAGGAAACTTAATGTCCAGAGTTAATAAATAGAGATGGCAGAATGTTCCTCTGTGTACAAACTGCATTAAAGAATTGGCTGCCGAAGCTGAGATGTTCAGATGTGAAAAGTTAGTACAAACATAAACTGTGACTCAGAGGCCTAGTCGGTGGTGCTGGCCAGGGAACATGCAAATGTTCCTTAAAGAGGACTGGAAGCATGGGTCAGAAAGGCCCCATCTGAAGGGACAGAGCTTGTGAGCAGGTAAGGACCTGCCTGAAGGGCTGAGCATGGCTGAGGTCAGGAGTATTCTGTGTGTAAACAAGGCTGGGCCTGGACCCTGGGATCTCAGATGGCTTACTCTTAAGCAAAAGCCAAACCGAACCAAACCACCTGTCGCCAGTAATCATTAGCTGAGGATGGTCTCCTGCAAAGGTGATCTGTCCCTGCCATGAGCCGAAGAACTGCAGCATAGGATGCTCTTCATCCCGACTCTGCCCAGTTCTTTATTTTTGCTCTCTGATGATGTACTTCATAATAGGCGATGGTGCTAGCACTCACAGGGCTGAGGGATTGTGAGTTCAAGCCTAAGCTGGGCTACAGAGTGAGTTCCTAAGTCAGAAAACAAACACAATACTTCCCATTCCCAAATAATAATCCAACAAACAATCAGCCAGCTACCAGCAGACACAAGGGAGTACTCAGGTGCAATGTAATTGACCAAAAAATGCTGCCTAGGGACAGCATCTACCAGAGGGTCAGAGTTAACCGAGACATTAGGGATAGTCAGACTCATTCTTCTTGTCTGTGGACCAGTGTGGTTTTATGATTGGTTTCTTCCTAGACCACCTAGGTGTCAGAACTCCCATCCTTGCTAATGGAACATAGGACCCTCTGAAAATCAGAATGCTTGGGCTGGAATCCTGGCTCTGACATTTATAATGTGACTTTGAGCCTAGCAATTGACATTATCCCAGTCTCTTTTTTGTTGTTGTTACTATAACAAAATTCTTGAGACAATCTGCTTATAGGGAGAAGAGTTTATTTTGACTGACAGCTTTAGAGGTTCTAGTTGGTGATTTGTGACCCCACTGTATTCAGTTCTCTAGTTGGGATGCTGTGTGTACAGCCTCGTGCTACAGCTCAGTGGTATGTAAAACAATTGCTAGGGGGTGTACAAGGGTGCGGGGTTGATTTTCAATACTGCAAAAACAAACAACTCCCTATTCCCAAAGGTTGGTGCCCTTGCTGGTTAGCTTTTTTTCTAAACTTGACACAAGTTAGAGTCATTTGGCAAGAGGGAACCTTGATTGAGAAGAAAACACCATCTGATTGTCCTGTAGGATACTCTGTGGGGGCATTTTCTTGATTAATAATTGATGCGGGAGAACCCAGAACACCGTGGGTGGAGCCACCCTGGGCTGGGGATCCTGGCTTGTATGAAAGGCATGCTGAGGGAGCCATGGGGAACAAGCCAGCCAGCCAGCAGCCATCCTCCATGGCTTCTGCATCAGCTTCTGCCTGCAGGTTCTTGCTTTGTATTCCCGCCTTGATTTGTCCTGATGGTGAGCTGTAACCTGTTGGCCAACCAGACCCATTCTTCCCTAGTGGGTTACTCTTGGCCAATGTTTTTAATCACAGCAACAGAAAGCAAACTAGAATGGGAATCAAATAGGGTCTGTAGGTCATCCGCATGCGTGTTTTCTGGGAGCTGCTTAGAAGTACAGAGTTTTTTCATTTTTAAAATTTATGGCAATCCGTTTTTTCATTTCTCTTGCTTTCTTTTCTTGGGCGTTTCCTCTCACATTGATGTCCAGGCTAGCCTGGGACTTACTATGTAGCTCAGGTTAGCCTTGAACTCCTCCTTTCTTCTTACCTTTCTCTCCCTAGTTCTGGGATTATAAGTGTGAGCTTCCATGCCATGCCAAGTCTCAGAAAACCGTCTTGGCCGGTGTCTTACCTGGGCATTTGTTGCACCCTCTAAGACTGTAGTAGTGCTATAAAAGGCTTGGGACAGTGCCAGGGGTGGGGATGCCTTCTGACCTTTCAGTCTACCCCCTTCCCCTCCATTATCATTCTATAATTTTGAACTTCATGGAATATCATTCACTTCAAAGGATCGTCTTTATGGGTAAGGAAATGATCTACTTGGGACCTTGTGGCAGTTTTAGTAACCTTCCAATGTTAGGTTTATTTTTCTTTCTTTTTCTTTTTCTTTTTCTTTGAGGAACAGTGTCATATTGAGGTCAGAGAGGGACTAATCAGTGGAGAACCCCCACATCTAAGAGAAAACAAGCAGTACAAGCAGCAGACAGGGAGCTCAGGGTGTCGGCCCAGGTTCTCCTGGTAACGGCAGTGGTCTGTGAGACAGCAGCATCATGCTGCCGTAAGAGGAAGACGGTCCCAGATAGAATTTGTCCCCTGGATGCAGTACAGAAACTGAAAAGCCACCGTCTCATTTAGCACTGCCCCAACCCTCAGAGGTCTTATGTGGCATCAGTGTGGAGGGATAACTACCTCAACCCTGAGAAGGCTCCCTGTCTGCCAAAGAGAAGTTAAGAAGTTACAAGGACAGGCTAAAAATAGCTTGTTTGAATGGTTCAACCTGGACAAGGCGAGGCAGGTTGATGAGTGGCCCAAGATTGGCTTCAGGGCTAGGGTGGGTTCTTGTGGACTTCCTCTTAACCTCGATTAAGTGTAGGACTCAGGAGAGACAGTCCAGTTTGTTTGCAGGTGTCATGAGGCAGGCGTTTTTTTTTTTTTTTTTTTTTTTTTTTTTTTTTTTTTTTTTTTTTTTTGTTTGTTTTGTTTTGTTTTTTACCTCCGTATGCCCTGCGGCAGCCCTGTTGATGAGAATCTCAGGAAATCTATGTATTCTCCCTGCCTGGGTCTCTTCTCCCTTCTAGCTAGGCTTCCTGGCATGAGTATGGAGAAGGGGACCATCTCCATGAGGGTAACTTGCAGAGAGAAAAGACAAGCAAGCAGGCTTGGATCCTCAAGAGACTGGCAGAGCCATGCCAGTTACTACCAGTGTGACTCTGGCCTAGTCCTTGGCAGCTGTGGAGCTTAGATTTTATTCTCTCAAAAGGAAACAGTATCTGCATGTCTGAACTCTCTGTCCATGATTCTGCCACTTGTGAGCTGAAAATGTGAGGGCAGAAGGTTGTATGCATTCTGAACACAAAACAGACCCCTCCCCGCTCCCTTGTCATCCTTAAAACAATGCAATGCAAACAAGTATCCATTCACATATTATAAGATATGTATTATCTGAAATATGGTAAGCTGTTTAGAGATGGTTTCAAGTATGTGGGAGAATCTGCGTAGGCTCTATGCTATTTTGTGTCAGAGACTCGTGTGTCACCGGATTTTAGTATCCATGGGGACTCTGGAACCAATCCACAGCAGATACTGAGACTGTCTTCTCCATGACTCACCAATTAATTCAGTTCACTCTCTTTGTTCATTGATTCATTTACTCATTCTTTGGTTTATAATCACATTTGTTCATTACATAAGTCTTTGTTGACTAAGCTGTGTACACCAGCTACCCCAAAGCTACACAGAGGCAGAGGCTACATGTGTAGGAGGGAATATTACACACAAAAAAACCCTGCTTTGATGTCAGCACGGGGCCCCATTTTGCGCCTCTCACAGTGGATTATCACCTCACAGGGTGTTGGAGTATGAAGGGGTCTTGCTTAGTTTCCTATTTAAGAAGCCATCAGTTTGCATGGTACAGCTTCCCAACCTTTCTGGGAGGCCCACGTCCATTCTTGGCAAGCAGAATGCAAGAAGGTTCCACCTGGTCTCTTACTGACAACTCAGGTTATCTGTGAACTAGCTACCTGCTAGCTGGCCCTGTGCCAGCACCGTCCTGGGGAACACCCAGTTAGAGACAGAGACACCCTGCCTCTTTTCACCTTGACACATATTAAATGGTAATGACCCCTTGTTCCCTGTGTCTAGCCTCCTGTCCTTAACTGTACATTCATGGCTTCATTAACAAGCAAGCATTCACATGTTTACAGGCCCATCCTTGTCTGATGACCCTGTCTTTTATGTCTATGTGTGTCTGGCACTAAGCACTGAACTTGGCTCCTGTTGGACTAGGGTAACCCTCAAGGCTTATTTGTAGTTGAATCAAATGGGTGGGGATGACACTATGGTTTCTGGGTTGAGTCTAGTCAGTCTCTCCTTGGAAATTGCCTGCTGTTTTCCTTTCATGCCTCCCTCAATTACCTTTCCCATAAGTAACTAAAAAAAAAAAAAAGATAACACTGTGATATTCATCTGTCAGGTTTGTTGTTTTCATTCCTTGATTATACTATATTTATATCTCACAGACAGTAAAGTCTAGGTTACAAATAGCCCACAACTTCCATTTTTCTCTTCATGACCTGAGATAAAAGTGGTTTTGAGATCACTCGCTCAAAGACAGGCAGCCTGGGTCAGGATCCCTCTCTCCTGGTTTTTTTTTTTTTTTTATGTTTTTCTTTTAGATTTATTTTATTATTTATTTATGTGTATACCTATGCATGTGTAGGTTCTTGAGGAGGCCAGAAGAGGGTGTTAGATCCCTGGAGCTGGAGTTACAAGTGGTTGGTTGTGAGGTCTCTGAGTGTGGGTGCTGGGAACTGAACTCCATTCCTTTGGAAGAGCAGCAAGTGCTCTTGGCCACTGTGCCATCTCTTCAGCCCCCTGCCGTGTTGACTTCCTAGGCAAGTCCCTGATCTCATAAACCCTATGGTGTTCTCTGTGCTGTGACTTTGGAATTATGCTCTCCAGGTAGGGTTGCTATGCTGCTGACCCAAGCTCGTCCCTGTGATGGAATCAGCCTTGTCCCTGTGCACAGTGCACAGGTGACAGTTGTTTTGATGCTGTGTCTCTGTGGTTACTGTACTATCAGAAGCCAGGAGGCAGCAGAAAAGCAAGTCTGTTGGCAGGGTCCAGGATCTTGCTGCTGCTGCTATGGTCTCCCATGCTATCAAGTCACAAGACACTGGTGGGTTGTGATACTGATGGCGCATATGTGTGTATGCTTGTACTAGGGGTTGTGTGGATTCTAGACAAACGCTGTACCTCTGAACCACC
>NW_022196906.1:36047946-36054092 GCF_008632895.1 Mastomys coucha | reverse complement strand
CCCCCCCCCGCGCTGCTGGCATTTTAACCTCTGTGCTTTATCACTCAGCACTTTCTCCATTTCCATTCACTGGAGGCCGTTGATGGGTTTCTCTCTTCAGGTATGGAATGCCAACTTCTTGGCTGAAGGATGAAGAATCCAATTGTCCTGATTACCTTTTGGGGACATGTCAACAGATACAAAAACAAATTTCCCGTTCTTTTCCTCTCAGTGTTCTTTCTCCCCTTTGGTGTGTTCCAGGTGTATGTGTCTTACGACTATGGCAAATCATTCAATAAGATTTCAGAGAAGCTGAACTTTGGTGTGGGAAACAACAGTGAAGCTGTGATCTCTCAATTCTACCACAGCCCTGCTGACAACAAGAGGGTAAGGAGGCTCTGGCTTCAGGGGGTATTGCATTCTGGGAAGATGGCTGCCCTGAAGGGGACTGGGCCATGGAGCCCTTTGCTGTCTTTGCAGCACATATGGGTCACCAGCTACTGTTTTTAGTCTACTCTGGGAGTTGGTGACAGAATACAGTTCTCAAGGTGGATCTTTGCATAATCAGAGTGGGTACTTGGTCAGGCAGGATTTCTGGACAAACAAGGGCAGGTTCAACCACAGAAAATCTGCCAACCAATAAATTGCCTGACTCACTGGTGGCTGGAGCGTTTCCTAGGTACACAGGGCTAATACTGGGCCTCCAAGAGTGGATGCTTAACTATTGCCTTTGTTGGCATTATCAACATCTGTCTGCTTCCCCCCCAACCCCCCCACCCCCGTGTATGTGTGTGTTCTTTCCCTCCTTGGAACTTATATGGATATAGAAAAGAAACTATGAAGCAGGCGTGGCTGTGCCCATACCTCGTACCTTCCCCATTTAGCATGCCCAGTTGCCTTGCTTCTCTGATCAGTAGCCCCAGGCAGTTGCATTGGGAGAAAGCATTGACTTTACCCCTGAGCCACAGGCAGATGGAGCTGGCAGAGCCTGAAGGGAACCTGACAGCCTACTTACTAGGCTTTCCTACCATTTGGTTATCTCTTTGCTCTGGGAGTTATATCAGACCCCATGTTTCTAGAGGTGGGGATTTCATGGCTTCTCAGATATGCTAACGGCCTCAGCAATAAAAGCTTCCTGAGGTGAAGGGAGCTGCTGGGTTCTGCCTGTCCAGAAGGCCTTGGTGTTAGTGTTGGTTTCTCAGGTTGCCTTGGGTCTTCTTAGCAGAGGCTGCATTAAAAAAGATTTAACAAGTCATGTGGTTGCCCCGATCAATCAGAGCAGACCTTTTCTAGCTGGAGCTGGGTCTGGGAGGGTCCTTTAACTTGCTGAATTTGTGGAGAAGGTGTAGTATCATTCTCCCCCTCCCAGCCCCCATCCCCCCACTTCCCCTTCCCTCCTTCCTGGGGGCCTGGCCACCCCTGCTTTAGGAGGAAGTGCTTGCAATGTTTCCAGGCAGTGGCTCTTTACCAGCATAGTCGTTACTGGTACCTGCTGGCTAAAGAAATAGTCCAGCCTGGCGACCTCGGAGTCAATGGGCAGTTAGCTCTACGCTTCCCAAGGGGAAAGCAAGGAGAAACTGGAGGAACTGGCTCTGGTCTACACTTCCCCTCCTGCCCCTACCTTATGATGAGTCAGGCTGGTCTTGAGGGTCCTAGAGGTGGGGAGTGGCCACCTTACTATGGGATTGTACAAGGTGAGATGCTGCTGTATCCAGGATGCTAAGGGGCTGCCTGCTTCTTCTGGATAGTTCTCTGACTGAGTCACCAGGGTGTGCTTCCCTGATGATGGTTGTCAACGTTAGATCTTCACCCCATCTCACAGCTCTGGCTGAAGTCCTGGCCTTGAAGCCTCCTTCCCCACCCTGGACTCTTCCCCTGTTTAGTGCCAGCATGCCCTCTCCAGCTTAGGGTCCAAATGTAGGCAAGGTGACCATCCTACCTGTTTCTGATTAGACCACAGCTGGTAGACCACGAAGCTGAAGGCAGGAAGCATGCTTTGCGTTCCCGTGAACATGTTTAGAGCAGACAGGGGACCTGAGCTTTTGGAGCATTGGGTCTGCAGAGAGGGTAGAGCACCTGACATGTTGGGCTAAGAGGGAAGCAGGGATACCTGAATGGTCAACAATAAAGAGACTTAGGCATTGCATGGAGAGGGGTGTGTGTGGGGTGTGTTTATAGCTCAGGTGCATGGTGTGCATCTTAGGTTTCTCATGGTAAGCTGGCCATGCATGCTCTGGAGCTAGCAGGGCTGTGGACTCAGAAAACAAAGCAGCTGCCTTTCTGGAGAACAAAATGACCGTTGGAGGTGAGGCCTATAACTGAGGATGGAGGGAGGGAGGGAGGGGAGGGAAGAAGGAGGGAGGAAGGCAGGCAGACTTTTCTTAGCACATCTACTTCTCCAGACAAAGCCGTCACACTCCCCAGATATCTCCGGAAGGAAGTGATGACATTTACAGTACTGAGCCTCTTTTACCTTTGTCCCCTGCAAGGCAAATACTGCCCCACCAGACTTACCACTTCCTGAGACAAGCCATACAGGGCTGGGTGCCTTGGTGTCAAGAGCACAGTGCTGGGCCTAGGCTATGTAAAGATGCCCAGTGGGGCTGTCAGTGTCTCAGGTGGATAGCAGCAGCAGCTATGGAAGGTCTGGACAGCAAGAAGGGACAACGTGGATGTGCTGTGGATTGGGATGAGGACTGTTTGTGCCTTTGCCTTGGGATGGAGACACAAACCTATTCTGTTGCTGGATAATTGGTCCTGTGTGCTGCTCCCTGATCTGATGTGTAGGTCTGGCCATCTGGAAGCCCTCCTAGCCATGGAGGCACCCACAGTCATGCAGGCAGTCACTTCCTGAGTCTTTCTTTGACAAGGGCCATGGAAACGTGGTTGGTTGGCCTTTACAGTCTTACCTAACTTAGCAGGAGTGCAAATGGATTGGGTCCCTAGGCTGAGTGTGGATGCAGGGAAGCAGTAAACAGTTTGCTTCTCTTCTTTCCCTGCTTGCCTTCTCTGTGCTTCCAACCCCTCATCATAACTGGGATCCTGCATCAGAGCTGGAGAAAGTCCGCTGGATGGATCAATCCTGTAACTTACTGTCTTCAGTTAGGGTTTCTGTGGCTGTGATGAGACCCCATGACCAAAGCAACTTGGGGAAGAAAGGGTTTATCTTAGTCATAGTTTCAAATAACAGTTCATCATCAAAACCAGTAAGGGCAGGCACTCAAGTGGACCAGAAAACTGAAGGGAGAAGCTGAGGCAGAGGCCGTGGAGAGTGATGTCGACTGGCTTGCTCACATGGCTGGCTCAGCCAGTCTGCTTTCTAATAGAGCCCAGGATCACCATCCCAGAGATGGAACCACCCACAGTAGTCTGGGCCCTTCTCCATCAATAAATAAGAAACTGCCCTATAGGCTTGCCTATGGCCTCAATTGAGACTCCCTCCTCTCTGATGACTCTAGCTTGTGACAAGTTGACATAGAACTATCCAGTACACTTATTTTATCTTTGCAGAAGTACTTCTGGGAATTCAAGAGGTTACAAACAGGCTGTTGAGGTTAGAGTAGGCAGAAATGCTTCTCAGTTTAGAGTAGGCAGAGATCTCAGTTTAGGAAGTGTCTGATAGGTCAGGTCTGTTGGCCAATCCATATGGTTGGCTACCACGGACCCCACCAGCCAGGTGTTTAGAGACTTAAGACTCTTAAGTCCTCATAAGACTTAAGGTAGAACATTCTGTTCTTTGCTACCAAGTTTGTGCCATGTGACATAGCCTCAAGGTGTGTGAGATGCTGTGAGTGGTGAGTGAAGCCTGTTTCTAAGTGGAACGGGGGATTACTTGAGATGATAAGGACTTCTGGGGTGCTTTGGATTAGGAATGGGGCTTAGGGTAGACATTTGGTGTCAGTAGTGGGAGTAGAGTTGATAGGAGCCTACATGTAGGAGGAAGGCATTGGTGAAGAGACTCCAGGGAGCTGGCTTATGGCATCTGTACAGGATGCTCTGTATTGCCACTCTGTCTACTATTTGGAAGTAGAAGGGCTTGACTTTCACCTTGAGGATTGTGGGGAACACTGAGAGAATCTTTGAGTTTGGGAGTGGTGGGCAGGAACATTTTGGGAAGTGTGGCTCCTTCTAATATGTGTGATGAATTAGAACAGAATGGACAGAGAAAAATCTGGAAAATGAGTTAGTTTCCGATGATGGGATTGGAGGGAGGGGCCATGACACCTGGCTTTTCTCGTGACTGCTGAGGATCTGAACTCAGTTCCCCATGTTTGTACAACAAGTATTTGTTGTCTGAGTCATCTCCCCATTCCCAGTCCCAAGAAGCCACCTCTTTAATGGCATCATCACTTAACGTTGCCTCACCAATGGTCAAACTTCTAATCTGTAAACCTGTACAGGACCAGCCATATCTGAACCTGTAGCAAGCCTTCAGCATCTAGTGTTACACGAAGGGTTGAGGCTGTGTGGAAGAATTCTGCATTGGTAAAGAACATAAGACTGTAAGCATCCAAACAGGGAGGTAGGGATGAGGAATCTGCAAAGAATTGAAGTCCAAGGTTGTCATGAGAGGAGCATGGGGGGCTCAAAGCATGGGGGCGTTCAGAGCATGGAGTGTTGCAGAAGGTGAAGGAGGATGAGCTTTCAGGGGAAAACTGAGGAACATGTGCAGGGGAAGAGGTGCATATGTGAGTTAAATCCCACAGTGAAATGCTTTGAGATCAGGAAATGCTGCCTCTAGTTCGGAGAGCACTAAAGATTGATGGACTGTTAAAAACTGGGCTCTGCACCAGCTGGATATGACTCTGCTCCTGCGTCATCTCGGGCATTTAGCTGCCATAAGCTTCAGTGTCCTCGTTATTGGAAGGGGGGTGGTGGTGGTGACGGAATGACCCAAAACACTGAGTCACTATGAATGAGGAACAGTCTAAACAAGACACAGCCTGGGAAACTTCTAGTTCCCTGCCTATTGTGGAGCAAGTGTTCCTCACAAACAATCAAACCAAACCAACTAAAGAAAACAGAAACAAACAAAAATTAGCTTATCATAATCAGTATGGTATTCTACATTCACAAATGTGATATTGTAGGAAGGCATGAAACAGATTTCTGGAGCAATCCTTTCTGATTGAAAGCACCACCTTTCCAAGGAGCCAGGATGGTTTGGGAGCAGGGAGGCAGGCTATTTTTAGGGAAGCCATCCATGGTCAAATTAGGATGCTCTCGCTAAGATCATAATTGTATTTTATTGCATTGAGTTTGCTTAGAGTAGTTCTTGCTTTCAAAACATTTACTACCTTTTTCTCCAATTTAATGAGGCTTCTGCAGAGTGTGAGATTTACATTAGATGCTGGGGAGGAAGTACAGGAGAGAGAACACAGGAGGGACATGCAGAGAAGAAGGAAGGGGGATCTGGTGCAGGGCAGCTTCTCGTGTGCAGGCTGCTGAGAGGGATTTGAAGCTGGAAGCTCATCTGTCACAGAGGGAAATGTCCTTGGACTGGTTCCCTTGCATTGGCTGCCTTGTAGAATGTGAAGAATTGGTTGTGGGTGGTACTGGGTCCCTTATGCTCTAGCTCTGATTCACTATCTGGTCCTTAGGGCCGCTCCTGTTCTTCTGGGAGCGTGGCTGTCCCTGCCACCCCCAGGCTCCTGTCTCATCTGAACTTCCCAGGCTTGTTTCCTAATCTTCTCTTAGGCCTCTGAGCCTGTCAGCAAGCCTATATAATGGTACCTAACCCCCTACTTTGTACCCAAAGTCACATTTTCCCAGACCTGCAATGTTCTTTCCTTGTAGACTTATACAGAAGGTCCTTGTAAGGTCTTTGGTCAACTTGACACAAACTAGAGTTGTTTGGTAAGAGGGATCCTCAACTGAGAATTTGCCTCCATCAGACTGGCCTATAGTCAAGTCTATGGGGGCATTTTCTTGAATATTAAGTTGATATGGAAGGGGTCTAGCTGACTATGAGTGGTGCTACTCCTAGGCAGATGGTCTTGAGTTGTATAGGAAAGCAAACTGAATAAGCTATGGGGAGCAAGCCAGATAGCAGCTTTCTTCCATGGTCCTGCCTCTGCTCTTGCTTAAGTTTCTACCCTGACTCTCCTTAGTGATGAGCTATGACTGGGCAGTGTAAGCCAAATAAATCCTTTCTTCCTTAAATTGGT
>NW_022196906.1:36039609-36047936 GCF_008632895.1 Mastomys coucha | reverse complement strand
ACACTAATTTCCACCCACTCTTCAGTGACCACCTCTTCTATGTTGTAACCTCTGATAGCTGGGGCTGGACAGGTTCTCACAGTGGTCCATCTGTGTCACCACTCACTTACCCTTTCATCTGTGGCGAGCTGTGGGCATGTCCATTTAGGAAAGGATTCTGGGCCGTGACTGCAGCACACCTAGTATATAGCTAATACCATCTGCAATATTCACAGGTTAAATTGTACAACCTTAGTCTGGTCTTCATGAGGTCTCAAAGGGGCAGCTGCCGCCATCCAAGTAGAACTTGTTTAAAGTCACTGACCTTTGACGAAGTAAAACAAGGCATGACCCCTGCCTCCCGCAGCCAGTTTCAGCAGCGCCGTTGGTTCCTGGGGTCATGCAGTTACCTGGATTAAGAGCAAGGAGGAGGAGCTTATCTTAGATGTAGAGATTTTAATGGTTTTCCTGGAAAGGGACCTATGGTTGTTCAGAGGATGCATGGGGTAATGAGAGTCCTATCTAGGTTCAGCTCATCTGAAGGGCAGGATATCTGTGTCCTGGCTGCCAGAAGCCACCTTCTGACTGTAACTGAGTGGCTTGCCAGTGAGCAAGAATGGCTAAGTTGGCCAAGTCAATGGGAAAGAATGAAAAACAAAACAAAACAAAAAAAAAACAGAAAAGTTTGCCAGCCTCATGACCTGCTTAAACAAGCTTCCTTTGTAGTCTTAACTGGCCTGTCTCTGCAATCCTTTCTATGTGGTTGTCACATGAGGGATAGGGGACAACCTCTGGTATTGGTCTGCAGGCACTGCCCACATTTTTTTCCCTTAAAGATAGCTCCTAATATATGTAAGACAAGACCCTTCCCCATGAGTTATCTCCCTGCCCTGCCCCCATCCTAGCCGAGCCTAGTTTGATGCATCCAGCATCTTTTGGTTGCCAGGAGATATAGAGGAAGAAGATGAAACCCTGTTAGTGCCATGCCCCCTGACACAGGGTTACTTGCACATGGTTTGGGGACCTGTCAGGTGGCTCTGGCCAGACGCTGCTCTGAGATTGCCTGTTCTGTCTTGCAGTACATTTTTGTAGATGCTTATGCCCAATACCTCTGGATCACGTTTGACTTCTGCAGCACTATCCATGGCTTCTCCATTCCATTCCGGGCGGCTGATCTCCTCCTCCATAGCAAGGCCTCCAACCTCCTCTTGGGCTTTGACAGGTCTCATCCCAACAAGCAGGTAAGAACCTTCTGGAGTACAGACTGAAGTGTGTGTGTGTGTGTGTGTGTGTGTACGTGTGTGTGTACATGTATGTTTCTTTTGAAATCCTCTGCTTTGCTTGGGTGGATTAACATGTCCTTTTCATGACCTTACCTCCTCCCTCCTCTTCGCTCAGGCTTAGCCTTCATAGCTACTATTTCACTTACCACAGCTAAGGAAAAGTATACTTCTCTTGGCACTTTCTCCCTATGTCCCTGCCAGCACCCAGGGCCCAACACTTGGCAGGTCCGGTGACTTCAACACTAGGCAGACCTTCCTTGGTGTATATGCATCTTTGCAAGCCTGTGGGGGTAAGTTGAGGCCCAGACATTTGATTAGAGAGAGTCACGTGAGAAATCTGGAGCCTGAGCTCTTCTGTGGCTTCCAGGCATATTCCTGTTTGACTTTTCTGTTCTGTGCTGCATTGATTTTATTTGACCTTGGACAAACTGGGATTGAACCCAGGCCCTCATGCCTCTCGCTTATCTTTATCTTGGCCCTAACTTAAGCATATAGCACTTGCATTTGAAGTTATTATAAACATTAATAGTGTATTAAACGCTAATAGTCTTCCTTTGTGTTTAGGCGTGCCCATGAGTTCTAACGTGAGTGATATGTAGATCCCATTTTTGAATCAAGTTTGAAGGAAACTTAACAGGGTAGGAAGAGCTTGTGGAGGATTTCCGTCTCAAGGCTCAAATGTGTCCTGTTGTGGATTCTGGTAGGGCATAAACCCGTGAACTCCTCAGGTTCTGTATAAGTTCTGGCTGGGGAGGCTTGAACGCTTTTGCTCAAAAGAGCTTTGAAACAGTTCTTTTGCTCTGTGGTTGTTTAACCAAAACACAGATCTGTTTACCGTTGCAAGCCCTAGGGAGTAACCTAAGCTTAGGGGCAGGGTCGGTTTACTGGTAGAGGTGGACAATTGTTAGGTTTGGTCTCAGGCTTCTTAATCTTCTCTGCCGGGGGCCATGGAAGCCTCTGGTGTCCATAGGTAGTGGGGATTTGATAAAAGATGAGCTGGTTAAATACTCACTGGCCAAGTTCATTCGCTCAGTTGATCCTTGTGCTCTGGGCTCAGCTAGTGCCCTCTACAGTCTTGATCCTTGTGCTCTGGGCTCAGCTAGTGCCCTCTACAGTTAGCAGAAGTGACCGCGGCATATTTACTTATTTAATGCGAGGTGTCAGACCCAGGGCTTCTTACATGGTAGGATGAGTATTCTGCCACCACCAAGCCATTCCCATAGCCTACAGATTGTATTTCAATTCTCTTTTTAGTCTATGTCCCTCAGCCCCTGCTGGCCACCATTGTACTTTCAGTCTCTGATCTTGGCTCCCCTGGATACCTCATAGAAGTGAAGCCACATGATTTGTCTTTTTGTGTCTGGCTTACTTCACTTAGCACAGTGTTTTCAATGTCCCGGACTCCAGTGTATACCAAGATTACCTTCCTTTAGCAAGGAGGATCATAAACTGTTTTATGGATGTCCTGTATAGCACTCCATCTGTACCCCAGTGGATACTTGCATTGTTTCTGCATTTTTGCTTTGGTTTTATGCAGCACTAGGGAAGGAACCCTGGGCCTTGCACATGCTAGGCAAGTCCCCTATTCTGGTGAGACAACCCACAAGTGGCAGGCAAATTGTCCTCAGTTTTCCTCCCAGCTGCTCTAGAAAACAGATCCCTTCCTTCCTTCTGCTCCTGTTTATTGTGCTGTGCCTGAGTGCCAGTCCTCACAGTGCCCCGTGGAGGGCTGGGTTTTGGTGGGTGCCGGGGGCTTATATCATATGGTGGGATATACATCTCTTCTCATGTCATGACTGCTTCTTATCATTGTGGTCTCTGCAGCTATGGAAGTCAGATGATTTTGGCCAGACCTGGATCATGATTCAGGAACATGTGAAGTCCTTTTCTTGGTAAGTTGTGCCACATAGGAAAAAAACAAAAAAACAAAAAACCAGAAACAAACAAAACAAACAAAACCCTGGCTCCTTCAGCTTGGATTAGTTCATTAGCATGACTGGGACAAAAATATTTGATAGGAACAGGAGGATTATTTTAGCTCCTGGTATCAGAGGGTGTTGGTTTGTGATGCTGAGGAAGGATGGCGGGCCAGCTCATGGCAGCGGGAGAGGTTGCATGAGGCTGTTCATGTCACAGCAGACCAGGAGACAGGGTGAGGAAGGTACTAGGGACAGGGTATGTCCTTAAGTCCTGATCCTAGTCACCTTCTTCTGCCAGCCAGGCCCCACCTCCTATAAGTTTGACAGCTCCCAGCTGGGAACAGTGTTCAGAATAAGCAGACTTTAATAGTGGCAATGGACAGTGCCTAGGCTCTTTGTTCTCAGTGAAGTGTGGGGCACCTGGACCAAGCAATATGCTCTTCTGACCTGAGAAGTAGAACTTGGAACAAACTCACCAGGTGGGGGTGGGGAAGGGGATGCTTTTCAGTTGGTTAGAAAATCTAGGGTAACCTTGAGACTCTTGCATGTCTTAGAGCCCCTAAATGCTTACACATTCAGGGCATTATTATCACACATGGGATTTTCCATGGTATAAAAAAATCCAGACTTTGTTACATATAGATTACATGGCTTTTTTTTTCTTTCAATGCCAACTACACTGTATCTTTGGATACAGTTATGGAGGAGTATGTAGTTTATGACGTCAGAAAAGGCATTTGGTATACATGCCACACATTTTGGCAGAAGCATGAAAAAGTACCAGGCAGCTCTGGTTGCCCTTGATCCAGGCTGTGCATGGCAAATGGGAGGCTAGAAAAGCAGGAAATAGCATGCTGTAGAGAATAGGACTTCATGATGGGAGCTAGCTGGCCAGAAGCAGCTGTGTATTATTGTGGTACTTGGATGGGGAATACTGAATTTTATGTTTGGACAATGTGTTGTTTCATGTTCGTGAAGAGAAAGTGTGTAAGAATCTTCAATATTGAGGGACAGCCATATGGCTCAGGAGGTAAAGGTGCTGGCTGCCAAGCCTTTTGACCTGAGTTCAATTCCCAGAAGCCACAGGTAGAAGAAGACTAACTCGTATAAGTTGTTCTCTGAGCTCTGTACAGTGCTTGCAGGGTGGTCTGCATACTCATGCACACACACACACACACACAAATACACACACATGCGCGCGCACACATACACACACACACACAGATATAAAGCAAAATTAAAGAATCTGCAATGTTTGAGGAAGTAATTTTGACTGCACTCTGAGTGCACTAGGTAACCACTAAAGGTTTTGGGGAGAGTGCGGCAAACAGACCGTCTGTCAAGGATTCCTGTGTCTAAGTACTGCCTCTTGTCACCTTGTACTGTGACCACAGTGGAATGCAAGATCTTGACCACAGGTATTCATTCGCACATGTGCAGTGAGTGGGAACAGATTCTTGGGACTTGGTTATAGGGCGAGTGGGTCTGTCTTATTTGTTCATTCTGTTCCCATGAATAATAGAGAGAAAGTACAAACTGATGGCTCCGGAATTGACTCTTGATTGTCCTTGTCACTTTGACCAGAGTGTCTAGGATCAGTTTTATAGACATTGTGGTTAGGTGTGGTGGAGCACACCTTTGATCCCAACACTCAGGTGGCAAAGGAAGGCAGATCTCTGTGTGTTTGAGGCCATTCTGTCTGGTCACATAGCCAGTTCCAGGACAGCCAGGGCTATAGAATAAGAACTTGTCTTAAGAAAGAAACAGAGAAAAACAAACGAGAGAGAGAGAGAGAAAAGAGTGAAGACATTGGGATTATTGATTCTACATTTGTTTTAAGCTCCATACTTTCTCTGTCTGGATATCTTGTGGACTCAATGACCCGTGTATGTGGTGTATGTGTGTGTAGACATGTTTGCCTCAGTACATGTAAAAGGCTTGAAGTTGTCACCCATGCCTTCCAACATTACTCTCCATCCCACCTATTGAGAAAGGGCCTCTCTGTGAATCCAGAGCTTACTGTTCTGGCTAGTCTAGCCAGCAAAGGCAGTCTTGCCCCAGGGAACCTCTGTCCCCAAAGTGCTAGGATTACAGGTGGGCTCCACAACTGCCTGTGTTTTACTTTAGTTTGAGGGATCTGAATGCCCATCCTTAGGCTTGCATGGTTAAGTGCTTTATCCACTGAGCCACCTCCCCAGCCCCTAAATGACCTTCTTTGCACACCTAGAACTGCCTGCTCAATTAAGCTTTACCTGAAGCCATTGCTCTTGCTCGTGAATCTCAGTTGTCCCTCTGGGGTCACTCTTGTCCTTTGGCAGTTCACCCTCAGAACACAGGCAGAACAATCTTTTTGAACCAGGTTGGATCATATCTGTTCTTTTTTCTTTTCTTTTGAACCTTTGTATATGTATAGTGTATAATACTCGCAAGTCTGTGTGCACGTATATGGGCAGTTTGTATACATATGAGGTTGATGCTGGCTGTCTTCTTCACCACTTCCCCCCATATTTTTAAGACCGGGTCTCCCAATGAACCTAGAGCTCACTAATTTGACTGGATGGCCAGAGTCTTCCCCACTCCCAACCCTTTTAGCACTAGTGTTACAGACAGGAGCCTCCACACCCATGTTTTACATGGACACTGAATTCAGGGCCTCATATTGCCAGCACCTTACATGCTGCACCATCTCCCTAACCCTCCTGTGAACCTTTGCATGCACCAACATATCCCTTAGGTGAAGTGTGCATGGACCACAGGGCATCACTACATCCTTTAGATGGAGTGTGCATGGACCACAGGGCACAGGGCCTTTGCTCTTGTTCTTTGCTCTGGCTAGAATGCCCTTTCCCAGCTTGTACTTCCTGCCCTCCCTTTGAGTTTATCATTCCCCGAGACTTGCCCATCAGAGCTTACTTATGTCCTTACCTGTTATTAGAGTATGTTCTTTGTTGTTATGGGAGAGATGTAGTTCGTAAAGTGATGCCCACAGCAAAGCAGACTGTCTGGCCACACATGGCCGTCCTTGTGCGAGTGGCAAGAGCAGCTGCCATCTATTCATTTAGCAAAAATCCCAAACACCAGCTACGTTTATGAAGCCCAGTCCTCTGCGTATTGGCTCTCCAGACTTCTTTTCCCTCCATGGCGTCTACTTTTACGTCCTCCTACTTTTCTCTCCCGTCTCCACCCCCATGTTTGTTTTTACATTTTTAAGTGGAAGTGAGAACATACTATGCTTTTTCGTGTGTCTGGCCTGTTTGACTCAACAAATATCTTCTAGGTCTCTCTGTATTGTCACGCAGTAGCTTCATTGAAAGGTTGGCTAACATTCCACTGTGTCTATATGCCACAGTCTCTTCATGCATTTTTCTGTCAATCAACCCTTAGGTATCTCAGCTCTCGTGAATTGTGCCACAGTAAACATGGGAGTGCAGACCTCAGAGGCAGTGAGTTCATTTCCACTGGGGTTTATATCCAGACTGCACAGTCAAATGGTACTGCTACTTTTAATTTCTTCAGGATCCTCCCCAGGCTTGGTTCATACTGTGTGCCACACACAGATTCCATCTTTCTCCACACTCTCCCAACTTCTCTGTCTATTGTCTTTTAAGCAATAGCTATTTTTCTGTAGGGAGCTTTCTAAAGATGCTACTTAGAATTACAAGTATTGCTCTGTTGGTTCAGCTACATCCTAGCCTTTTTGTGGGTAATCCTTTATTACCTTCTAGCATACAGTTGTCTGGCTTATTAACCGTTTGTCTTCAACAGGGTGAAAGCTTTACAAGGATGAGATTTTGTTAGTCCTGTGCACTGCTGAGTCCACAGGGAAATTGTAACTTGGGTAGACATTGCCAAATTTTCCATGGACATTGTCAAATTTACTTTCATCTCAGTAGAATAGAATAGCACCTTTATCTACAGCTAAGGGCACAGTGTCTCATTTAGCTTTAATTTGCATTTTTCTCTTTATCAAAGAGCTTGAATGTCTTTGCTTAAGAACACTACTCCCCTCCCATTAGATAGGCCTCATGTAATGTTGGATAGCTTTGAACTCTTTACGTATTTGGCAAGGATCATGAACTCCTAATCAAGCATGAATTTTTTAAAAAAAATGTTCTTCTCAGCAAGTTCCATGACAGCTATGATGGCTACACAGAGAAGTCCTATCTCAATCAATCAGTCAATCAACCAATCAATAAAAAAAACATAATAAAATGTTCTTTTTTTGGAGCATTTCTGCTAACGCCTCTTGCCCCTTCTCTGATTATTGGTCTTCTTGTTGATTTCTAGGAACTCTTTATATATTGAGATTAGGCCTTGAGGTGTCATATGAGACGGGTTGTATGTGTGCCTCTGTTTGTCAGTTATTGTTTGTCTTCTAAGATTTATATTTAGTTTTAGTCTACATTAACTATAGTGGGCCAAGAAGATGTAGATTCTGGCTGTGTTGATTTTGGCTGCTTGTTTGAACTGAATGGTTTTGAGTTGATATCATTTCCTTAGTAACTAAGGATGGTGAGGAAAGATGATAGCTAAGCATCTTCCAAGTCACAGAACTTTGCTTTCAGAGCAGGCAAGTTTCCTGATCCTTGCTTATTTTCCTTGGGCAAGGGCTGTGGGTATTTTAGGACCCACGATACTGTCAGGAAAGAACTGCTTCCATCCAGGAGTACCGTATCTTTCTCCTACCTTCTGAGGAGAAGTTGATCGAAAACAATTTTAGGTTTATAATGTATGAGTGCTTTATCTGCGTGTATATGTATACATCCCAAGTGTGCCTGGTGCATACAGAGTCAGAAGAGAGCACTGGATCACTGGAGTTAGATGGTTGTGAGCCACCACATGCATTCTGGGAACTGGACCCTGGTCTTCTCTGAGAGCAGCCAGCATTCTTTTTTTTTTTTTTATTAGATATTTTCTTTATTTACATGTAAATTTCTCCATTCCTAGTTTCCCCTCCAAAAAACAAAGAAACAAACAAAACAACAAAAACAAACCCTTGTTGCCTCCCCCCTCCCCATTTCTGCCACCCCACCATCTCCCACTTATTGGCCTGGCATTCCCCTACACCGGGGCACAGGACTTTCACAGGGCCAAGCTCTTCTCCTCCTATTGATGATCAAATTGCAATCCTCTACTATACACATGC
>NW_022196906.1:36020781-36039018 GCF_008632895.1 Mastomys coucha | reverse complement strand
TTCCGGAGGAACCGCCAAACTGATTTCCAGAATGGTTGTACCAGTTTGCAATCCCACCAGCAATGCAGCCAGCATTCTTAACCACTGAGCCATCTATCTCTACAGTCCCCAAATTTATCTAGTATTGAGATTTATGGTAGCTGGAGGGATTTCTTCATAAATGTCTTTTAATGTAAGAAAAACAGTACAAGCTGATCTTTCAGAGAATTAACACAGGTTTGATCCACCATGCTTATCAACCTGGGAACAAGAGGCAAGGAGGGAGGTGCCAGAGCAGAGAAAGCTAGTAAATGCATGTGCAGCTGGGGTAGGGAAAGATCTGTAACAGAGGAGCCCATTCAAGGGCGTCCTGCGCAGCTTCTCTGTGGGACCATGGGTGAGGCAGGTGGGGCCTAGTGTGTAACTCTGCTTAGAAAGAGTCAGCGGATGAGGCTTCTTTATGGAAGACAGAACAGAAAGTATGTAAGATCCGGAGAGAAACTGGAAGGCACGGAGATGCCAGAGTAGAGAAGTTTGTAGGTGGAACCAACCCCAGAATTAGGAGGTCCAAATATGGATGAGAGGAGAGGGTTGGGATTAGAGGTAAGAGGCCTTCTGTCTCTAGACCTTGGCTTCCTCTTTTGGCTAGAGCCAGGGATAATAGAAATGAGTTCATCTCAAAATATGTCAAGAAGGGTTTCTTCCTCTCTGCCTTTTAAAAATACCCAGCAGTCTCCTTGTCATTTGCATATCCTCCAGGCTAGAGGAAGTACTTTAATCAGTACTTCTAATTGTGGAGAAGAGAACATGTCACCAGCCGCCCCCACACTAGCATCTGATCGGGAAGAATGGATTTCTCCCACGCCAGGACCAGGCTGCTGGCTCCTCTATCACTCTGCTCGGAGTCCAGATTGTAGCACCGACATCAAGTCTTCCGCTAGTGTGAAATGAGACTCTCCTCTTTCTGTTTCTTATCATCTTCCTGTGTGTGTGTGTTCATATGTGTGTGCATGTAGGCCAGAGGTTGAAGTTGTGCATCTTCCTCTATCTTATGAGTTATCAGTCCCTAGCCTATGTTTTTTTGAGATAGGGTCTTTCATTGAACTTGGAACTCACTGGCTACACTCTGTTCCCGTCTCCCCAGTGTTGGGATCGTAGGACACCGCACGCTGCCTTTCACGTGAAGTTTCAGCTCCTCATGCTCGGACAACAGCCGCTTGCTCTAATGGCTGTACCATGTCCCCGGTTCTATTTCTTCCTTTTAAAAGAGTCTGTTTTCTTTGATGAACATGGCCTTGACAGTCCATCTCAGGAGGAATTGGAAACAATCCTCACCTCCATTATTGCTAAGTGCTACAGGGCATTGTGGAACTATGTATGTGCAGGCAGCTGCAGAAATGACCCCTTGGCTCAATGCCGAAGTTATCTCTGCATGGCTACTATGGAGTCCTTTTCTTGACTTCCCAGTTAATTTTTCATTTGCTGGTTCACCAGATTTGGCATGTTTTGTGAGTGTGAGGAAGCCTGGGCACATCAGTGGTCTCCCCAGTTTCTGGTTGGTGCTTTATTTGAGGGGGTTAGCTTAGAGCATCGCCACTGGACTTTGACTTCCCTTCTAAGTTACAGTTGGGGTTAGTATGCATAGTGGTAGTTCAGGAGTCTAATACAGTGAACATTTCTTCAGTCTCCCCAGGCCATGGGACATGCCCACAAAGCTTGCACAAAACCATGTGACCCAGAGGATAGAAGCTCCACTATAGGGCAATGAGACTGACTCCAGAATTCACCCAGCCTCAGTACTTTCATCCCTTAAGCTGAGCTAAAAACTCTCCTATGAAAGCCTTGAGAGTGAATGTTCCGAGCAAGTGTGTGGCTAACACTGGGAGGAGAAAGAGGAGCCCTGGGAAGGATTCTTGGAGGACGGTGATTTGAACTTGGTCTCAGAACAGAGGAGGATTGAGTTCGTAGAAAGGGTGCCTCTATACAGAGGGATGAGGGTGCCTACCCTCTCAGAGGATGCCTTGCATGACCACTAAGCAGGAGACTGGTAGGATGTACTGGTAGGATGACTCCAGATGGTATGGGTTAGTGATGTCTGCAATGAACAGGCGGGAAAACACCCGAGGGACAGGCCACCAGGCTCTGAAGGTTCTCCTGTGCCCTGTCTGCTGTTGTACCATTGAGTCTGTGGCAGCTGGCGAAAATGCCTCTCACCCAAAGATTGTGAGCTTGGCACCAGGAACTTGATTCTTGCCTCCAGAAGAGCCCCAACTTTTGTCCCTCGCTAAGGAACAACCAAAGGCACATGCTTGAGGCAGAGTGTCATTTGTAGCTGGCACCACGTCATTCCTGTGTGGTTGTCCCCACAATGAAATGTCCGTGCTTTAGTGATTAACTAGGAAATGGTAACCGTTGCTTCTTCCTTCCAGGGGAATCGACCCCTATGACCAGCCAAACGCGATCTACATTGAGCGGCATGAACCCTTTGGGTTTTCCACAGTGTTCCGCAGTACAGACTTCTTCCAGTCCCGGGAAAACCAGGAAGTGATCCTGGAGGAAGTGAGAGACTTTCAGCTTCGGGACAAGTACATGTTTGCTACAAAGGTGGTGGTAAGTTGAGGATGCTCAGCAGTGCGATACTCCAGCAAGTCCTCTGTTGGGTCTGGCACCCACCTGGGTGAGTTTGCATGTCATCAGCTGGATGATAGATTTGAGGTAGCTTGGCTGAAGGATCCTGGTTGTCAGTGAACATGCCTGAAGAAGGTGGAAGGCCAGAGTGGAGAAATTTAGAGCAGGCAATCAAAGTATCAGAAAAATCTAGAAATCTGCTTGTCACCCTATAGCCAAGCATCCCAAAGATAGATTTCATTTTAGGAATGTGCTTGAGTGTATATGTTAGTATGTGTGTGCGTAGGCATTTGTGTGTTGTGGTGGACAAAGGTTGACCTCAGGTGGTTTTGTTGTTGTTGTTGTTTGTTTTGTTTTTTATTTTGTTTCCCTCTCTCTCCACTGTAGTTAGAGGCTTGGTGGTCAGTCAGCTCCAGGGATCCTTCCATCCCAACTTCCCCGGAACTACTGTGTCTGGTTCCTTACCCCACAGTGGGTCCTGGGGATTGAACTCAGGACTTCATGCTTGTTCAGCAAATGTTTCACCAACTCTCTTTAACTCCTAAAAACAAACTTCTTTGTACTCTCAGGAAAAAGACAGGAAGCATGGTGTTTGGAAGCTATGTTTCTTTAAATCCTGCTACCTGGTTTCCTTTCGATTTAGACTCATCTCTCAGAGATTTTTGGACACTTTCATTTACATGGCTCGTAGGATGTGTTGTCATTCCCGAGTGGAAGCTAATATTCAAAGAAAAGGAGTAATTAAGCTCCCAGCTGTCAGTAAGTCACTTAATGCTCAGCCTTGAGGAGGTCTGATTTGCAAGAGCCAGATGCTGAAACTGGAGGCTTCCAAGGAGAGCAGATGACTTAGCAGGACTCTGTGACCCTGTTCAAAGGGACTGAGCCTGCTCTGGCAAGGACACCTTGGATCCTTGCTCCTGGAAGCTGTGTCTTTGTCTACCAACCGGGGAAGGCCTCTAGTACCCAGGAGGTTGTCAATGCTTCCTGTCACTGTTAGCTGAGGGACTGAAGCCAGGGAAAGTGTTTATCTCTAGATTCTCATTCATTTATTTCTGCAGTTGGTAGCAGGCAGGCAGAAGCAGGTCAACCTCCTTGATAGCATCCTCGGGTACTGGCATGCAGGGAGGAAGGCCGGAGGAAGAGTACAGATGACTGAAAGCAGTAGACAGTCCCCAGTCTGTACCTTTCAAAGATGTGTTTTCTTATTTTATTACATTATATTTTATTAATTATTTTATTGCATTACATTTGTTTCCTTACTTAGTGCGTGTATGTTGCTATGTGGGTGTGCGTTCCTTGGTGGCGTGTGTGGAGGTCAAAGGCCAACTTGTGGGAGTCGTTTTTCTCCTTCAACCGTTTCATCCTGGGGATGGAACTCCAAGCACCAAGCTTGACCAAAAGCTCCTCTACTCCCGAGTTACCTCACTGTCCCGCAAAAGGTTCTGTCTTTAAAAGTTATTTAAAATTTTTTATTTATGTGTGTCTGTGTGTGGGTATACATATTAGTACAGGTGCCTGTGGAGGCCAAAGCTGTTAGCTCCCCTGGAGCTAGAGTCTGGATAGTGGTGAGCTGCTGCCTGACATGGCTGGGAATCGAACCTCTGTTCTCTGTGAGAGCCATACACACTCTTAATCTCATGGCCATCTTTCCAGCCCCCACAAATGATTTTTAAAACCACTGAATTGTGGCCATTTTTTTCTGCTTATATCGACTCCTAGGTCATCCCTTTCTTGCTTTGTCTACCTTTCTCATATACACCCATCTATGTAGGTGTAGGTGTAGATGTAGATGTATATACCCATATATATGTATATACACACATGTATATACACTTATACTTGTGCATACATACTTACATGCATACATACCTGCTTTCAGAGTAGCTCAAGAACGTACCCTGCACCAGTTACCTTGGAAATGAGTAGGCTAATGGAGAACAGGCAGAAGTGGAAACCAGGCCTCAGCTCTGATGTTTCGTGACCCAAATTGAATAACCCTGAGTTCTTTTTCAGCCTGCAATCTTATCTCTGGCTCCCCAGTGGCTATGGGCCTTTTCTCTTTGAAGTTGTTGGCTTGGAATTAATGTGTGCCTTCAAGTTTCCAGTTCTCACACAGATTGGCAGTGCCCTGGTTTGTTCTTGCCTTTGCCTGAGTGGAGCCTGAAGCAGATGGCTGTTGTTCCTTCTCTCAGCCTGTTTCCTAGATCTCATGTCCAACAGTTTAAGGTACAATAGCGGGAGCTGTCTGTTCCTCTGTGGCCTCGTAAGAGGCACAAAGGAGAACTTGCGGAGTTTCTATTACTCCTGGGGTCATATCTGATTTGATGGTCACTGATGTTAGACCCAGTAGCAGGTGTCTTAGTCAGGGTTTCTATTCCTGCACAAACATCATGACCAAGGAACAAGTTGGGGAGGAAAGGGTCTATTTAGCTTACTTCCATATTGCTGTTTATCACCAAGGAAGGCAGGACTGGAACTCAATCAGGTCAGGAAGCAGGAGCTGACGCAGAGGCCATGGAGGGATGTTCCTTACTGGCTTGCTTCCCCTGGCTTGCTCAGCCTGCTCTCTTATAGAACCCAAGACTTCCAGCCCAGGGATGGCACCACCCACAAGGGGCCCTACCTCCTTGATCACTAATTGAGAAAATGCTCTACAGCTGGGTCTCATGGAGGCACTTCCCCAACTGAAACTCCCTTCTCTGTGATAACTCCAGCCTGTGTCAAGTTGACACACAAAATCAGCAGTACAATTGACCCCTTGTCAACTTGACACACAAACACATCACTATTAAGCCTCAACCCTTACTTTCTTATTCATCCCCAGGATCTAAAGTCCCACAGTCTTTACATATTAAAAGTTCAATCTATTTAAAATGTCCAATATCTTTTAAAATTCAAAGTCTCTTAACTGTGGGCTGCACTAAAATAAATTCTTCCTTCAAGAGGGAAAAATATCAGGGCACAGTCACAATCAAAAGCAAAACCAATGTCTGGGATCCAACTCACGATCTTCTGGGCTCCTCTAAGGGCTTTGGTCACTTCTCCAGCTCTGCCCTTTGTAGCACACACCTTGTCTTCTAGGCTCCAGATGACTGTACTCCAGTGCTGCTGCTGTTCTTGGTGGTCATTCCTGGTACTGGCATCGCTATAACTAGGCTTCACCAATAGCCTCTCATAGACTCTCTTCAAGGTGCCAAGCCTCAACTCCTTTCCATGACCCGTTCAGTCCTGAGCCATCAATTGCAACTGAGGCTGCACCTTCACCAATGGCCTTCTGTGGGCTCTCACTGTGCCGAGCCTCAGCTGCTCTTCATGACCCCTTTATGCCTTCAAAACCAGTACCACCTGGGTGACTCTTACACATTACCAAGTCCTGCTGCAGCACAAGGTACAACCTTGGCTATCTCTGGAACACAGCCTCTTTGTGCTCTTAGAAAACACTTCCCAGAAGATGTGATGCTGGTCTCTTCTTAATCACCGCTAACTTCTTAGCTCCAGCTAACCAGCATCAATAGTCCCAGTAATGTAAAGTTTTCACTTTAGTAGTTCTGGTATCTTGTTAATCACAGCTGATACTTCAGCCCTAGCTAACCAGAACCACAGAATCTTCACAATCAAAACAACATGGCCCTGATGAGAGTCTTTAATCTTCTCTCTGAAATTTCACAAGCCAGGCCTCCATCTCTGCTCTGTTCTCAACATGATCTTCCAAGCTCCCACAGAATATCCCATAGAATTCTTAACAACCAGTGATTCTTCTAGCTCAAAGTTCCAAAGTCCTTCCACAGTCCTCCCCAAAACATGGTCAGGTTGTCACAGGAATACCCCACTATGCTGGTATCAATTTGCCTTAGTCAGGGTTTCTATTCCTGCAGAAACATCATGACCATGAACCAAGTTGGGGAGGAAAGGGTTTATTCAGCTTATTTCCACATTGCTGTTTATCACAAGGGAAGTCAGGACTGGAACTCAAGCAAGCCAGCAAGGAACATCTCCCCATGGCCTCTGCATCAGTTCCTGCTTCCTGACCTGCTTGAGTTCCAGTCCTGACTTCCCTTGTGATAAACAGCAATGTGGAAGTAAGCTGAATAAACCCTTTCTTCCCCAACTTGCTTCTTGGTCATGATGTTTGTGCAGGAATAGAAACCCTGACTAAGACAGCAGATATGAAGCAGAGTTGAACATATACTGCCTTGGATCCACACAATTTAAAAAAAAAAACAAAAACAAAAGAAAAAACCCAGACAAGGACATTTTTAAGTTTTGGGAGGGTGTATAGTTCCACCATGTTGATCACATTGAGAAATATAGGAGATAATGAAGCATGCTTCTGGGACATATCCACAGAGTGTTAAATGCAGGAGAAGGTACAGGGACCCCCATCCTACCCATAGGCTGGGGACCTACCTTGGACATAGTATTTTGTCACAGCAACAGGAAAGTAACTCCTATAGGATGCATGAATACAGGCCCATATGGTAAAGATGGAACGCAGGGCTTCCTACAGGCCAGGCAAGTCATTTACCTGTGTTATGACCTGCCTTTTAAAAAAATCTTTTTCTGAAACAAGATCTCTATACATAGCCCAGGCTCACTGTGAACTTGTAATCCTCCTAGCTCACTCTCCAAGTGTTGGGTGATAGGTGTGTCTTGCCATGTCTGATGAGCCATTATTTAATCTTCTTTGGTTCTTTAGCCACATTTGTGGTAGCTGATTTTGGCTTGCTGATTCTAATACTTACCCATGGATAGTTTACATGGAGACCTCTTCTTTCTTGTCAAAGTGGAGAGACAAAGATTGAAGAATGTATATTAGGCAAGCACTGTTCTACTGAGCCACATCTCACCATGTAGTCCAGCCTAGGTTTAGCCTTCCTGCTTTGGCCTGTGTAGTGGTGGATTGCATGTGTGTACCACCATGCCTGGCTCATCCTCTGTTCTAGACTGATTTCTGTTATTGTGATAAAACCCTCTGACCAAAAGCATCTTAGGAGACAGAAATGTTTATTTGGCTTATTCTTCCAAGATACAGTCAGTCCATCACTGACGGACGTCAGGGCTGGAACTGGAAATGAGGAAAACTACTTGCCGGCTCACTTCTCACATGCTCAGGCTTAGCTAGCTTTCTTATAGAGCCCAGGGAATGGTACTGCCCACAGTGGGCTGCCCCTCCTATATTAATGAACAGTCAAGACAATTCTGCATAGGTAGGCACATAGGCTAGTGTAATTGAGGCAACTCCTTAACCACTCAATGAATGCTTTCAGATGACTCTAGGCTATGGCAAACTGACAGCTACAGCTCACCAGTACATTTTGTTGAAAATTACACACTTACTGTGGCTCTTGATACCTATCCCTGGGTCTATGTTGTTGTCTTGCGATGTGTTCTTTATTGCACATATACAGAATTGTCTGTGGTTTACTTTAGCAGGCAGCCAGTGTTTGTTAGAATTTCCTTGGGTACTTTGCAGCAGTGAGTCTCTGCCCTTCTGCCTGGCAAGTTACAGAGTCACCCTCATCCCTTATGTCTGCCTTCTGCGGAGCCCTCCAGGTTAGCTGGAGGTGAGACAGACTCTGTTTTGTTCTTCCTGGGGCAAACTCATAGCTCTTGTGAGCTTTGCCTTAAAGATTCTTAGAAATCTTTCAGAGCTTTTCAAATGATGCCTCTTAGGGCTATTTTCTTTCTGGGTTTTTCTTTTTAAGCTTTGGTTAGCCCTAGCTGTGGATGCTGCCTCTGGCAATCTCGACGTTAAAGTGCCAGTTGTCAGTTGCTGTCCCCAGGCACACCCTGACTGGCTATTAGACTTGGTGTGTGTGTGTGTGTGTGTGTGTGTGTGTGTGTGTGTGTGTGTATGTGTGTATGTGTTGGGGATTGGGGGTCAGGTTTCAGGCAGATAAGCCCAGAGCCTGAACCTTTCCTATGAGCTAACAGGTAGGAAATGTACTGGTAATTTTCTGACTATATTTTGGGGATGGAGTTTTAGAGCTCCTTACCTTGTTGTTCTGGAAATGTTTTTAATTAATGGCAACTTCATACACTTTATTGTGGTCCTTTTTCAATCTATAAAGAAGAACAGTTTATATTGATCTTCATCACCCTCATTCATCTTCAGCATTCCTTACAGATGCCAGCCCCATTAGCTGTTTACCTTTTCATTATTTAACCTGTTTTCCTTAGAATAGCTTTTCACTTCTTACAAATTATGTATTTTTATTAATTTCTTTATAATTTCATGTATATATACAATATACTTTGATAATATTCTTTCCATGCTCCTCCCCCTAACTTTTTCTGGCTCCCCCCCCCTACATCTCTACAACTTATCTTCTTTGTTGTTTGTTTTGTTTTAATGTATAACTCTCTGAGTCCAGTTTACACTGCCATGGGGTGCTGCACCATCCCCTGGAACATGGCTGACCTACCAGGGACCACATTCTAGGAGAAAACCAACTCTCGCTCCCAGATGCCATCCTCCCCAATAGCTCCTCTGCTACAGGTAGAGGCTTATGAGCACCTCACCCCCATGCTGGAATGTCCCCTGGCTCGATGTGGTGCTTGACTGGTGCAGGCAGTCATAGCTATGTGAGTTCATGAATTCTTTGGTCCTGTTATATCCAGAAGACATTGTTTTGCCCAGCTCCTCTTTGACTACTGGTTCTTAGAATCTTTTCTGCAACATTCCCTGAAACCTCGGTGAGGATGGATGTTCTATAGGCATCCCCTTTATGGCTGATGCTCCCCTGATGCTTATCCTCTGCACTTTGGCCAATTGTGAGTTTCTGTGTTAACCACCGTCCTCCATACAAAAACACTTCTCTGATAAAGACTGACAGCAGCACTAATCTATGGGTTTAGAAGTATTTATTTGGAAGACACTTTTAATACTATGTCCATTTAGCAACACAATAGTAGTAGGTTTACCCCTGTGCCTGTGAGCTTCCCAACTATGAGCTCTTGGTCAGGTTTAGTTTCAGGCAATTTTTTCCTGTATGGAGCAGGCCTCTTAAGTCTAACCGGAAAGCCACTGGTTATTGCTATACCATTTATTCTACTCTTGCACCTATGGGCATTTCTTGCCATTTTGATCATTTTATATCTCACAGAGATCATAGCCAGATGGGACTGTTGGTGATTTTTTCTCCTTAGTGGCTTTCTTTTCTTTTCTTTCTTTCTTTTTTTTTTTTTTAATTTGAAAAACCATTTATTTCACTGGAAAGTTCTCCAAATTTGTAAGTCTGGTCTTTGGGCCAAAAAAGAAAACTAGGAGCAGTGATTCTCATCAAGGTCACTCCCAAATCCAATACCTACTGCAGTCAGGAGGCAGGGAGGAGATAGCACAGACCCGACCAGTTTCTGTATAGGAGGCATGCTGGGAGAACAGAACTAGAACGGGAAGCTATAGAAGAATAAACAGGAGAAGAGGAAATTGAGCAGGAAAGGGAATAGGAAAGAGAAAGAACTTAACGAGGTAAACTAAGGGCCATGGTTTCCTTGGTGCTTTCATACTTCCTCTGGTACTGTAGAAGCTAGTTGTAGTTTATCTATGCATTATTTATGTTTCTTTTCCTTTACATGAGGTCTTGTTATGCTACCTAGGCTGGTCTCTAACTCCTAGGCTCAAGTGATTCTCTTACTTCAGCCTCCTGAGTATCTGGGATGTGCCAGTCTGATTAGTGTTGTGACTGGGATGAAAGACTGTAGGGAAAGACTTTAAAAGGGAAAGGTTGGTTTTGACCCAGGACTTCAGAGCTTTCAGTGTGTAACAGTGGGGAGAATGGTGCAGGGCAGGGTAGCTCACTTCACTTCATGATATTCTGGAGCAGAGAAGCCCACGCTGGATGGCTTGCTCCTCTCCCTCTTTTTATTTCACCTGGGCCCCTAGCCAGCCTGAGGACAGTGCCTCTGTGTGTTCCGAGTAAGTCATCTCCCTTTCATTAATCCTCTTTTGGAAATGCCCCATGCACACACCCAGAGATGAGCTTTCCTGATCCCTTAGATGTTTCTTAGTGCAATCAGGTTGACAGAGATGGGTCACTGGGTGGGAGGAGAAGCCTGGGCCACTGTGCTGGGTTTCTGTGTTTCCCGTGATGATTGGCTGAAGCTTTGTCATTGATCCAGAGGGGATTGCACCACTGCCAGCTCTTAGCTACTGTTCAGGTCGCCCGGCACCCTGGGAGGCCTCCTGATCTTCACCCCTTCTTGCTGAACCACTATGAAACTTGAAAAGCTCCTGACATCCTTGGCCTTTGTAGTTAAGAATATTCCATTTCTCAGTTCCTCCTTGATGACTCATGGCTTTTTTTTTTTTCTTTTTTCTTTTTGGCTTTACTATCATCTCAGATCCACACTGAAATCCACATCATTTGCTTATCAGAGCCGAAAATGCAAAACTTAAAAAAAAAAAAACAAACCTGTCCATAAAGTATCAAATTCTGTAACATCCACCCAAATGAACACATTTAAATAAGCCCTCGTTGTTGCACACGGTGGTAGGTCTAGTAATGGACTCAGCCTGTCAGGATATCAATGCAGAAAGTAAGTTTTGCAAGCTGAATATAGTGACTTATCCCTGGAACCCCAGCACTTAGGTACAGCAGGAGAATCAGCAGTTCAAGGCTATGTAGCCCCAGTTGGACAGTGTGTTCAAGGCCAGCCTGGGCTACATGAGATTTTTGTCTTAGAAGAAAGAAATAATAATCCTTTTTCTAAACACTTAATTCTCTTCTTAGAGTTTGCCCTAGAAATGGTGTGCACATGTGAAGGAGGAGTGTATTCTCGTGTGCTCGACGAGAAAGTACTTCTGGAAATCACCAGCGTCCGGCATCACTTGTGAAATGGAATGATGTCTGAGACACATGATTAATGAGGAAAGGCTAAACTGTGCTTTGGCAGGGTTCACATCCACTGTTCATGAAGGAATTGCTCAGTAGTTTCTCTCTTATGACCCAGTTAGTGTGCCAAAGATTGGATTGCACACATCAGGTTGGAATTGTATTAGGCCACTGAGAACACCACTAGAAATCAGAGTGACAGCCAAGATGGGCATGGTGTCTCTTTCTTATGCTGCCTCGGGTAGACCAGCAAGCTGTGGCTACGGTCATGATTGTGTCTTTCCATTCCAATGTCCAGTGGAGTTATCCCGATTCTTAACATGTCCTCACTGGCCATTGAGTCTCCACCTAGGTAGGAAGACTTCGGAAAACCAGAATGGCCAAAATGATATCTCCACCAGCTGATTTGGTACCCCCCCTGCCCCCAGGTAGTTCTCCTCCAAACCAACATGCTATCTTTCTTGGCATCTCATTAACCAGTGCTTGACTGTGTGACTATACATGTATAGAATACATGTAGAGAAAGAATACATTAGAGAAAGAATGGAGATTTTTACTCTGGATGGTAGTCAGGACCCTGTTGTTTAGGGGTGAAGGGAGGCTCGGTGTTAGGGGAAGGCACGGTGTTGACTGTCACTGTGTTGGGATGTTTGTGTGTGACCGTGCAGGTACATAGAACTTCTGCTAGTGGACACTCTGGAAGGTGGAATGGGGAAGAACTCTTCACTTTATCTTACACTGATTTGTACTGTCAAGTCTGTTCCACGGGGCTTACTAATAAGTGTTAAAAAGTAAAAAGGCCAACTAACAAAACCCTGTGGTTTATTGAGAAAAGCATCAGAGCCTGACAATGCCCGCACAGTCAGTAGTGTGTCATGATTTAATTGCTAATATTTTTCTTGATGGCCATAAAACAATACAATAACACTTTCAGAATACCTTAGAGTGAACCTGAATTATCTCAGGTAAGGAACAATTTTCTCAGAAGCAGGGAAAGAATGCCTTTTGAGATTTTGAAAAAAATTGATGTATGGTAGTCTATGAATTTGTATTTATGGGATAAGAGTGACATGCATATATATGTATACTACACATAATATACATACGCACACAAACACAGAGAGAGAGAGAGAAAGAGAGAGAAAGAGAGAGAGAGAGAAAGAGAGAGAGAGAGAGAGAGAGATAGTATTTGTCTTTCTAAGTGAGGCTTATCTCCAGTTATCTACGTTCTTGTACACATGTCACGATTTAATTGTTCTGTAGGACTGAATAAAATTTATTGTGCAAATGTATCACATTTTCTTCATCCGATCCTTTGCCCATGGGCATCTGGATTGGTTCCCTTTCCTAGTTATTGTGGTGTAAACTTGGATGTGCAAGGATCTCTGCTGGGCCAGAGCAGGTTTGATGTTTTAGTTTTGAGGAACCCTCAAGCTAACAGCAGTAGTTGGCTGCTCCAGTTCACACTTCTACATCAGGTGGCCTCTTTCTCCACACACTTGCCTCCATTGGGTGTCATTTATTTTCTTGATGACAGCCATTTTGACTAGTGTGAAACAGAATCTCAAAGCAGGCTTCGTTCTTGTGTCCCTGATGGCTAAAGACATGGAACACTTTTGAATTTATTTATTGGCTCTTGTATTTCTTCTGTTGAAACTTCCAGCAGATGCTGGGCCTTTGGCTCTACTGGAAATTGTCTTGTTTTGGGGAACAGAGTTTAGTGAAAAAATATAACGTGCAATATATGTATTTCATGGGCGTGTGTATTCGTTGGTAGTCATGAAGATCTTTGGATGCATAGGACAATTTAACATTCTCATGACCCAGAAATGGCTTAAAATCTCTAATGTAAGGTGGGCTACTCAGCATTGTTGATTGCAATGTTCTACCAGACAGACAGTATATGTGTGTGTGTGTATACACATATACACACATATACATATGTATATATGTGTATATATGTATATATGCATATACATATATATATACATATATATATATAATTTATATCCTACTTGATGAGGAATGTTCAGAGATTGGATCACAGAATTACCAAGCATTCTGCAAAGTCTTGCAAATTGAAGCCTTTTTGAGCTTTGTATAAGCGTGTGGCTGAGCTCACCTGTGCAGGCTTAAAGCTGCAGGCTCTGCTCTGTCTGAACTCCATGGCTTTCTCCCTCCCTACTACTCTTCTTCACACATGGGTGGCCTCCACCACCCTCCCTGTGTCCTTTTCCCTGTCATACCACTGTCCCTCTTCCTCTGATACCCTTAGACTGTCTGTAGGAACTGTAGATTGAGCGTCCAGTAAGTACTAAACAGCTCACCTCTGAGCTGATATTGTAAAAACAGAAGAGGGACCGAGTCACAGACTGCTTTGTGTTTTCAGCAGAATCAGAGGGCTTTGACCTGTTTTCTTTTCCCCATGTTTTGAGGGACTGTCATCTGGCACAGTTAATTTTCCTCTCCTCTCCTTGGCAGCATCTTCCGGGCAGCCAGCAGCAGTCATCTGTCCAGCTCTGGGTCTCCTTTGGCCGGAAGCCTATGAGAGCAGCCCAGTTTGTCACAAAGCATCCCGTTAATGTGAGTGAGGTCTGCTGGAAGCCGGGAGGGGGAGGACGCTTGTCTCCAAGCATCATGGGAATGTCCTGCTGGTGTGAGCATTTTACATTCTCCCCATGGGCACCCTCTAGAGAGGCCACTGAAGAGACCTGTTATACTCTGGGCCTGTTGGTCTGCTGTTGTGCACTTCACTGTTGGAAGTGGAGCTGAATGGGAATCCTTTTCCTGCTTTAAGTGCAGTAAGATTGGCAGAAGGGTCAGTGCTGGTCAGTGGCCTCATATGCTAGTCCTCAGGCAATGGAAAATTTATATGTGGCATTTACTTACTAACCACATGCTATATTCCTTGCAGGTAGCTAAGCCTCTAAAAGGGGATATATTTGGGTTCTGCTTTTATAGAAACAGATAGGTTAGAAAGACCAAGAACAGAGTGTAGAAAGCATACACAGTGCTCAAATGAATTCAATATTAGTACATACCTCAAATGAATTCAGCATTAGTACATACTGATTGCTGGGAAGGCACAGTAGATCACCAGGGTAGAGTCTGCAGTGAGGAGCTTACCTTGGAAGGCTTTGGCATCAGCCTGTGCTTGATAGCTCAGAGGGTATGTAACAGAAATGATGATCAGGTCTGTCTAGTTTCTATGGATTCTCTTAGTCTCCTGAGGGAAAAGAAGAGGAAATGAAATGTGTGTTAATCTATATTGTGCCTTGTGTTAATAAAAGATCTGCTGGGGAAAATGAGGAGACATCATTACCAAAAAGAGGTTTCTAGGTCATTTATGGAGGTCATAGGCCCGTTCTTTTCTTGCACTTTACCAGCAAGCTCTATGTATAGACCAGTCATGGATACTTGGAAGTAAAAATTATTTCAGTTTTGTCAGTTTGGGGCCTAGCTGTGCCTTTATACCCACTTTCATCACCGGGACACGTGGAATCATTGCCTGCATGTGTGTATAAAACCCCCAGGGATCATTGGGTTTTTAACTATTTGTTTTCTGACTTTGGCTTCCGAAGGAATATTACATCGCTGATGCCTCCGAGGACCAGGTGTTTGTGTGTGTGAGCCACAGCAACAACAGTACTAACCTATACATCTCAGAGGCGGAGGGGCTGAAATTCTCCCTATCCTTGGAGAATGTGCTGTATTATAGCCCAGGAGGGGCTGGCAGTGATACCTTGGTGAGGTAAGGCGAACCCCCAGCCACCAGTCTTGGGCCAGTCAGGCCACCAGACTCTTCTTACCTTAGTGGTTTGCAATATTAGTTGTCCAGGGGACCTTGCTTGAGGTACTTTCGAAGTGTGTACCACCACCTCCACTCCTGGATCAGGTGTCCTCAGACTGCAATTGAATTGGTCTAGGGTTATGGTTCAGGTTGTCCCCCAGGGGATTTTTGTGTGTGGCCAAGGCTAAGCACTACTGTTCTTGGTAACACTTAGGACCTCAGCTACTTAGTTAGCCATTCCCTTGGGTTTTGAGGTATCTGAACCAATGGGAAAGACCGGTTGGAAGATACTGTCACTTCAGGGAACACAAGGGCCCTGCTTCCAAGTGACTGATTGACAGCCTCTCTTAGAGATAATGATAAGGTGATGTGTGATAGCAAAGTCCCCAGTGTCATTGTACCTTTAACTGCAGTCACAAATGTAGGGCTGTTTGTTACCCATAGTACTAGGTGCTTTTTGAGTGCTACCTTCTCTGAGGGCTTGGGAGCAGTTGAGGACTCCGGATTTAATTTTCTGCATGTTTGGCATACATGGAATCATAGGATGGTATGTGGCCTTCTGGATCTGGCTTCTAGCGTGTGTGCAAGGTTCATCCTCATTGGCTGAATGTTAACATCTCACTTCTTTCTGTGGGTGAATGATAGAGTTTACATGTCTTAATAATTAAGATTGATGAACCATTGTCCCTCAGGTCTTTCAGTGACTTTAATTTTCGTACCCCACCCCCACCCTACCACTTTGGAGACTCCCATGTCTATGGAGTGACTAACACAGCCCAATGATGACTTTATCATTTTACTCATTTGTCATATAGTCAGATGAATTTCTCATGGTAGGACAGAGTGGGAACCCCACCCTACCCCACCCCTGGAGAGGACCACCAAGGAAGGAGTCCACAGTTATGTGACCATATGGCTTTGTCACACCTGTAAACTGCCTTTTATGTGTGACAGTTTCCTCCCGTGGTGCCTGAGACTGCCATGCATCATCCATTGAGATATTGAAAAGAGATTTGTGTTGACAGTGGTAGGCCAGCATCCTGTTGAGCTTTCTTCATATGGCCAGGCTTTATCTCAGGGCAACAGGGGATCAGATGTGCTCAGTTCAATGAGCTGTTATTCTCAGACAGATGAAATGGGGTAAGGGCGAATTATCAGATGTGTCAGCAGGCTGGTTTAGAATAAACAGCTCGACTGAGTAGGTCAGTGCTGAGTACGTCAGATGCTGACAAAGTGGCTCTTATTTCCTTAAAGAAGAGGAATGAGAACTCTTAGCAAGGGACTCACTTTCGCTTTTGTGGGTTGTGCTTGGAGGAATCTCATGGGAAGCCATAGCAAGTTGTAGGACTCATATAGGAACTAATGTGCTAACAATGTGGCAGACCCGTAGGGACAACGTTGGAGGGAACACTTGGTTCAGTCAGTGGTGGGGATGATAGTTAGTGTGTAGATGCATGGGGTATGGCTAAAGGGGAAACTTAGTTAATTTTCTGGCAAGTTTCAGCCCCATAGTGCCTGAGAAAGGAGGGGAGAAGTGCTTTGGAGTGGGTTGGTGGAGATGAGGGGAGAAAATAAGCTCTCAGAAGAGAGGGCAGACATGAAATCTGTTGTTCTTAGTGCAAGCCAAAAAGGGGAATGAAGGCGTAGATTAACATCAGAGCAGAGGATTGTGAGGCAAAAGCTGACAGGAAGTCAATGCTAAAACTCCTAGAAGATAGGGAGAAGAACCACGTCTTGAAAGAAACCCAGGCCTCCCACATGGGCATAACAAGCAGTGAGCCTCAGGATGGTATGTTCCAAAGTAAGAGAGCTGAGATGAGTGTGCAGAGGCCAGAGCCCATTATCCCACTCCCCAATAGAGACCCAAGGAATCCCACATCACACATGGGCTTAGTCTGCACCCCAGTATTTAGTGGGAAGGGCTTTTCTCATCCTGCCAACCGAGAACAGCTTCATTGGCGCTACGTATTTCTTCTCTTTCCTGCAGCAGAGGTTGCTGTGTGTCTCCCTGTCTGAGGTGGTACAGCCATCATCCAGCTCAGGGGACTCCTAGGACATATGACGGGCACTTGGGAGCTTTATTGTGCAGTCCATGGCTCAGAAACCCTGACATAAAGGGCACTTGTACAGTTTTAAAAGCCACACGTGAACCATGGTGACCGTTCCTCATAGATGTTATGTTTATAATGAGTGTGCAATGTGAGTGAAAAACTCCTTTCCAGTGAGCTCTTAGAGTAGCAAGTGAAACCTAGGCAGTCCTTACTGTCCTGTTAGCCAGAGTAGCCTCAGGCTTTATAGAGATGTCCTTGTTGCCTCTACTGTTTCACTGCAAACCAGCAATAGATGCTGCTAGAACTCTTGACAGGGAACCCTGTGTTTAGTGTTTAATAATTATATTTCTGGAGAACAGATTAGACTGTGAGCCTCAGCATTGCTACCAGTATCTTGCGTACCTGGCTCAAGGCTCCGCACTTATCCAGGCTTCTTGAAGGATTTGGCTCGATAGTCACAGTGAAGCTGATCTTGCTCTGTTAACTTTTTTTTTTAAGTTTATTTATTTATTATTTTTTTAGTATTTATTTTATGTATATGAATACACTGTCGCTGTCTTCAGACACACCAGAAGAGGGTGTCAGATCCCATTAGAGATGGTTGTGAGTCAACATGTGGTTGCTGGGAATTGGACTCAGGACCTCTGGAAGAGCAGCCAGTGCTCTGAACCGCTGAGCCATCTCTCCGGCCCACTTTTTAAAGACCTTTTCTACATTCTAAATGTCCTTTGAGGAGTTGTTGGTTAGCTGAGCACCCTGGCCCTTAAAAACAATTTTAATTTATGCATATGTATACACACACACACACACACACACACACACACACACACACATACACATACACACATTTAAGAGCAAGTTATTTAACTCTAAAGAAATAAGGTATGAGCTGGGCAGTGGTGGTGCATGCCTTTAATCCCAGCACTTGGGAGGCAGAGGCAGATGGATTTCTGAG
>NW_022196906.1:36001144-36020581 GCF_008632895.1 Mastomys coucha | reverse complement strand
GAAGAAGAAGAAGAAGAAGAAGAAGAAGAAGAAGAAGAAGAAGAAGAAGAAGAAGAAGAAGAAATGAGGTATGGTGCATGGTACATGGTGTATGTTACATGGGTGAACCTTGTAAACATGTAAGTGAAAGTAACAAGATATAAAAGGGTATTACATGATTCAGTTTATACAGAACAGCCAGATGAGGCAAATCCATAGAGACAGATCTGTGGAGACAGAAAGCAGGTCTGTGGTTACTAAGGTCTGGGAACTGAAAGCAAAGCAGACAGAGATAGTGCCTGCCAATAATGAAAATGTCCTAGAACTCACATTGCACAACAGTGTGAGTGTACTTAATGCCGTGATATTGTGTGCTTTAATATGGTTCAATATTATGCTGCACACAATGCAAAATACCAAGCAAATGCCAATCCCAGGCTTGAACGATTGTTTTTCTTTGCCTGCAGGTATTTTGCAAATGAGCCGTTTGCTGACTTTCACCGAGTCGAAGGCTTACAAGGAGTCTACATTGCCACCCTGATTAATGGTTCTATGAATGAGGAGAACATGAGGTCGGTCATCACCTTTGACAAAGGGGGAACCTGGGAATTTCTTCAGGCCCCAGCCTTCACAGGATATGGAGAGAAAATCAATTGTGAGGTACAGCTGCTTTAATCTTGTTTGGCTTTTTTGATACAAAACAGAGAACTGTGGTCTGGTGCAGTTTTCTATATTCAATATTTACAAGAAGCATGCAAAATGATAGAATGTGCTGTTAATGGCACACGGAACAAACTTCCATATGCACATCTGCCCTTTCAGGCCCCCAGATCCATACGAAGTCATGCTGGGGGCTGAGATCAACTCAGAGGGGTACCATGGGATATTCAAGATGCATCTTTTAGTTATTGGAGATTGATTCACATACAGACTTTGTTTATTTGATTCGTGAGCTATACCTTTAGCCTAATATCTCAAGTTTTGTTTCATTATGAGATGGGCTCTTGCTGTGTAGGCCAGGCTGGCTTAGAATTTGTTATGTGGCCCTAGTTGGTCTCAAACTTGCAGTCTTTCTACGTTAGTCTCCAAAGTGGTCAGAGTGCCAGGATTATGCCCTCTACTGTCACACTCAGCTTAATTTAAAAGTTTGGAAGGAAGCACTGAGATACACAACATCTGTTAGACATCATGTTTATTGCTTGACTAATGAGCTTGAGTTAGCTCACAGCTCTGACATGAGGACATAATGTATGTCTTTTGAGGACATTACATCTTTGGGAAGCTGGAGTTTTGTGAGCAAATTTGATGAAAAGCCCAGTGGGAAAATCAGGGTGGGACAGAAAATAAGGGTGGAAGTGTTGCATAGGATTCCAAAATTTGAGAGATTGTGTTATGCCTAGCAGGTGCATATATTAGCAGGACTTGTGATTATTCAAACATGAAATGGACATGCTTCCCCACCCCCCAGTTTTATGCATACAGCTGTTTCAAATGGATGCTCTTTTATTAGGACACACACACACACACACACACACACACACCATGTAGACTTAATTTTAAAATGATACATGATGATATTTTATTTCTTCTGGTCTGGAACTACTATAAAAAATGACATCGCCAATTTTATTTTAAACCTACAGTGTTGAAGAATGAGTATAGTGTTCCCTGTTTATGTGCCTATCCGAAAAGCTAAGCATTTTAAACTGTTGCTTGGTCCCGCTAAGTGTTCTCATGAGTTGACGGTTGTGCTCCCTGGTCTTCTGGGACAACCACACTTGTATTTCTATTTCACCTGAGTGGGCAGAAAGACACCAGAAGAAATTCATGTTAGTTTTGTGTACAACCATATTTAGTTGGTCACCGAATCCTTTGGACTTTTGAATTGTTTGTTCATGGTAAGTTATGTTGTTTCCCTGCATGTCATAGCTGTAGTTCTCCCCTTGGGAAAATTCTTTTGGAGAATCTTGCCCTAGAATACACTTCCTTGTATTTCTTCTTTTTTGGCCTTAGGCCTTGATTCACCCCATGAAATCTAACTTTGGAAAGAAGCAGGTTATAAACAGACGTGAGTAAACACCTCGACGTTCCTCAGTACTTAGGACCTCAGGAGCGTGGCCCATCTTGAGATGGATGTGTCTAGGCAGGTTTGAACATGCCATGGGAGAGGGGACAAGCTTGGTGAAACAGATTCAGTGGCATTACTATTTCTCAGACTGGTCAGCTTGTAACTGTAGGGCTGTAATCAGCTTTGAATTTCTAATTCTTAGTTTAGCTGGTCCCTCCCCCTTTAGCAGGGACCAAATAGCTTTAGGAAGAAAGGGTTATTCATTGGCCCAAGTCCATCACGGTAGGAAAGGCTCAAGGCTGATGCTTAGTTTTGTTTTCTCCTTTCCCCTTTTCATTCAGTTAGGGACCCCAGACCTAGGATGACACTGCCACAGTCATGGTGGCTCTTCCCCTTCAGCCCCTCCCCTCTGGAAAGCTACCTCACAGACCTATCCTGAGGTGTATCTCCTAGGCGACTCTGGACCCAATCAGATTGACCATGAACATTAACCATCATAGGTGGTATGTTAGCTTTCCGTCACCATTATAAAATGCCTGAGAAATTCAGTTTATGAGGTAGAAAGGCTGGTTTTGGTCCATGGTTTTAAAAGTGTCAGTAGTTTTTGTCTGACCTTACTTGGCTCTGTTGCTTTGGGCCAGTGGCAAAGGATGAACATTGTGGTAGAATCATCTTGATTGATCGTGGCAGACAGAAAATAATTAAAAGAAACCCAGAGAGGAAGATGTCCCCTTCCATGTCCCCTTCAAAGGCACACCTAATGATGACTTTCTTGCACTAGGCCTCATCTCCTAGAGATTCTACCACTTCCCAGAAGTACCAAAATCTTGTGACCAAATCTTTAGAACAGGACCCTTGGGGAGTGTTTCAACCCAAGCCATGAGATGGAAAAAAGAATATATAGTAATGTATAGGGTAGACATTTGTGTTGGCTCAGAAGATATGCTCTGTTTAGAGAGCTTTGGAGACCACTGGGTCCTAAGTCTGGTTTCTTCTGGGCCAGACCCTCTTCTGGGTCTTGCTGTGGGGTCCTCGGATAGACTCTTGGGTTTGAGGGAGTCCTGGGCATGTGTTGTGTTGTATGCTGATCCCATTTGGAAATTTCCCTCTGAAGCTTTCTCAGGGATGTTCCCTCCACCTGGCCCAGCGCCTCAGTCAACTGCTCAACCTCCAACTTCGGAGGATGCCTATCCTGTCCAAGGAGTCAGCCCCCGGCCTCATCATTGCTACCGGTAAGTATGCCTTACCTGCTATCCCAAGGGCTTGGATGGGCTGGTTAATGCAGCCAGATAGACATATACAGTGATCATCTATACCTCCAGCAGTGTCCCCTCCTCTTGGCTTTACGACATTATCCTAGTGACTAGCTTCTATTTGGGATGTCTGGTTGGGCCAGATGTCTTCCTAGCATATTCTTCCTTTTGTGTTTCAGGCTCTGTGGGAAAGAACTTGGCCAGCAAGACCAATGTGTACATCTCTAGCAGTGCTGGAGCCAGATGGAGAGAGGTCAGTTCCTGGTCCCGGAACTTTTGTTAGTGTGAGCATGTGAGCTGTGAACTAACATTTCAGGGACACAATGGCCTCTGGTGGGGGTCTGTGATGCTCTACATGATCCACATGTGTATACAGAAACCCAGGGCCCCACAGAAAAGTGAGCCGCACACTCTTGTGTCTTCACACCCTATAACGCACTTGTGATTTTTGCCAGAATATCACTTTAAATAAAAACAGACCGTTTCAGTTTTTATAAGAAACAACTGTGAATTTAACCAAGTTTTTCAGGATAATGCATTCCATGAGGGGGTGAATACAGTGTCTGTTTTGCTTACTTCTTCAGCCCTGGGCTGTAACAGTGCCAGCATAGAGAAAATGCCCAGTAAAATCTGGCGAATGTGTCAGCGAATTACAATGCAGTTGTGGTGGGTCTGACACTGCTCATTTCCCCTGTTTTTCAGAGCCTGGCTGGCTGCTCCTTTTCATCTTCTCCATGTTATGGGAGGGGATTGTTTTAACACTGTTTAACCCATTTGAATCTTGAACACCGACCACACCCGTTCTCGAGGCTCAGCTAGTGCTCCAGACTAAGTTGTGGTCTTAATTCTGTAGGGACTTGGTCTGTGCTGACCCTGAGGATGGGTCCTGACATCCCGGCAGATCACTGTTCAGACTGGCTTGAAAAGTCAGCATCCGTAGCTTCTATACCCATAGTGCTGTTTGTGGAGAATGCAGTACTCCCACATACTCCCTGCGTACTTCCACATTTAATCTGCAATATGCACAGCAATCATGTTACCATTTCGCTCTGGGTAATTTGTAAACATTGTTCTTATATTTTATCTCATATGTGGCCCAGGTTTCTTATCATCCCTCTAAATGAGAGAAAACAGTCTCTCTCTCTCTCTCTCCCTCTCTCTCTCTCTTTCTCTCTCTCTCTCACTCTTTCTCTCTCTGTATGTGTGTGTGTGTATGTGTCCACGTACATGTGTATATATGCATTCATGCGCACAAGTTAAGGATTCCACCCAGAATGGCCGAAAATACAAGTCTGTATTCAGATGAACGAAGTGATCAGGGTACTGTGGCCAAATGAGAGTTGAAGATTTGGAATTTTCAGGTCACCCTCATACTGTCCCATGGGAAAGACAGAACAGCTGCATCTCCATCCACAGAGCTGCTGCTTCCTCTGGAGTGTGGTGTCCTCTCAGCAGCAGAGAGGCCTGGGGGCTTTTAGTACCTTCTGCTGCTGGAGACAACAGGGACAGGAACATCCGCAAGTTATTTCCTTTGGGTAGAGGGCTGGGTCTTGCTCCTCCTCCACTGGAGCAGCGTTGCCTGGCTGTTGCCAGGGCAGCTGTTGGAGACTCTCTCCAGGCATACGTAATACCTGCCAGGAAGTCTTCAGCACCCAAGGGACCTTGTTTTGGGAACTAACAGAGAAGTAGCTGGGGATGAGTGTTGGAGACTACTTGTGAGGGAGCTCCACAGTCCCAGTGGGTAGCCTTCACCAGGGGCCCCATGTGAGAAGGGAACCAGCCATTGTATAGACTGGGAGATAAAAGATACCTGTGACAGACTGCTGCAGGGAAAAGTGGTGACCGAGATTCCGGTTGCCCGCTAACTAGCTAGTTATGTAAACTCTCTGATCCCTAAAGTTTCTTCTTTCTCTTTCTTCCATAACAACTTCACTGAGAGCTGTGAACTATAGCAAGTCTATGCTACAGTGCTTCGTTTGATAAGAGCCGTCCCTCATTTCTATAAATTCGAAGTATCAAGCATGCCTCCAAGTATCTCTGTACCTTCTTGTATACATTCCCCTCTCCAGTGTTGCATCTACCTCTACCTAGTGTTAGCATGTTTAGAATTCTGTATAAGGACTGCTTTGTGTGTGTCTTCTTTATTCTACTTTCCAAGATTCTGCCACTCCTATGAATTTGAAGCCCGTCTAAGAGGCCTCATTGCCTGCGGTGTTTCTGTTTTACATTTGCATTTCATCCCCACCTTAGGGATAGTGGTGGTTTTAGATTGGATAATCAAATCTTAATTGTTCTACCTGCTTGGAATAGTTGAGCTGTCTTAATGTCTTATATTTTATTTTCCCATTTGGATGTGTGTCTGCGTGTGTGTTCTATAGTTTTAAGTTGTGTTTACACATGTGATTTGAGTTAATTTCTGAATGTGTCATAAGAGAATAATCCCCACCCTACTGTTTTCATATTTTAATCTGCTTAAATAACTTTTTGATATCTATTTTTATCCATCTGGTGAAAAGACTTTTCTTTCCCCTTTTGAGTTGCCATGGCCTCTCTGTGGAAATTAATCTGTCATGTACATGTGGGTATATTTGGAGGGGGTTTCTGTTGTGTTCCATTGAGCTATGTATCTTTTCACCACTACCATATTGTCTTGATTACCAAAACCTTATAGGCAGTGTTGGAATCAATTAGGGTGAGCCCTTTGGTTATTTTCAAAATTGCTCTCATTATTCAAAGTCCTTTGTGTGTCTGCATACCCTGCCAGTTTTGCTAGGACTTTCACTGGGAGCACATTAAATGCGTAAATCGATTTCAGGGTAAATTGACATCTTAATAACACCAAGCCTTTTGATCCACAGTTGTAGTCTATCCCTCCATGCCTTCTCTAATTCCTCTTGGTATTTTTACATTTCCAATGTAGAAGTCTTGTATGTCATTTCCTTCGGTTGTTCAGGCTGGAACTCATGGTCTTACTGTCTCTGCCTCCTAAGTATGGGGATTACAAGCATATGCCACCATGCCTGACTTAACCTATTTTCCTTTCTTTATTTTATTTTTTTGTAATACTGGGGAATGAATCCAGCACTCCACTAGGCAAGCACTCCACTGAGCTATAACCCCAGAAATGTCAATGTATATGCAGATTATTCTTAAATATTTAAACTTGCTATTACTGCAAATGAAATTTTTCTTTTTGTTTATCCCTAACATTTTGTTGTTGATGCTTTTTAATTAATTAATTAATTAATTAATTAATTAATTAATTGATTTGAGATAGGATCTGTCTATGTAGCTCTGGCTTACTTGGAACTTGCTATAAAGAACAAGCTGGTTTTGAATTCAGAGACCCACCTGTCTCTAACTCCTGAGTGTTGGGATTAAAAACATGCCACTGTGCCTGAATGCATTCCTAGATTTTTATGCTAATATAACATAATATAATATAATATAATAATAATAACAATGCTTTCTGCATTCTATGACTTTGTCAAAGGCATGGATTCTTTTTTAGTTGTCTTATATGTGCATTTATTATAAACAATCATACCAGATGCAAAGGGCGGCAGTTCCTTTCTGAGCTTCTATTGCACCATTTCTTTTTCTTCTTGCTGTTTCTCCCCTCTGTACTGTGATGCTCTTCTCTTCCTCTCTTTCCTCTTACTATGGCGACTTTGATCTCCAAACACTGTTGAATAGATGCAGGAAGGGTGACTATTCCGATTTGTTCTCTGTCTGGAGGATAAACATTTTAGTATCCTTATTTTTTTTAAAGGCAGAGTCTCTCTGTGTAATCTGGGAAGGTTAGTTGTTGTGTTCTAGTCTCATGAATTAAACAATATGCTCTTGGTTGTATGCGATATATATGCGTACATGTAAGTATATGTATATATATATTCCACCAACCTGGAGAAAAATCCCTGTTGGTCCTAGGTTATTGACAAGTCTTAAAAAAATCACATCCAGCTGTTGGTTTTTGTCAAATGTCATTTCTATATCAATGTAATGATATAGATTTTCTTTATTCTATTACTATGATGGATTGTATTAATTGGCTCTTGAATATTAAGCTAACTTTCAGTTACAGAATAAGTCCCATTTGGTCATGATACACCGTCCTATTCAAATATAGCTAGGTTTGATGTGCTAAAAATTATAGGGATCTTTTGTGAGAAATACTAGTATGTGATATTTTATTTTCGGTGTCTTTGGCAAGATTCAGTATTGGGGTCTGGGTGGTCTCATAAAATAAGAACACACTGATGTGCTGTCCCCCTTCCTTTGTTTCTGGCTGCCTGTGCTAAAGTTGGTGTTATGTCTCTGTAATTCACCACTAGGCTGGGAATTTTCTTTTTAGAATATTTTTGGCAAGAAATTCATTTTTTCCAGTTGGTGTATAACTATTCAGTTTTCAAATTTAATGAGTTTTTTCTTGCTACCTTCTTAACATCTGTAGAAGCTTTAGAGATAATTTTGTTCCTGGTAGGAATGAATTGACTGTTTTCTCTATTATATTATTAAAATTTTCCTTATTTGTTTGCTCATTCTGTGTTTCGATAGCTATTTTAGATGTTTTCTAAGTATCAACATGTAAGGCTTTAACATTTCTCTTGGATACATCTATTACTGTTCATTTACTTACTGTTTATCTGTGTCTTTGTTTAAAGAACTTTATGTATGCAACCTGTACATCCTTGCTCTCTTATACATCATTATTATTATTATTTTATTCTTTGGGGAAGCTGGGTAGGTGCATGAGGAGATCTGAATACAACTTGTGGGCACTGGTTCTCTCCTTCCACCATTTGGGTCCTGAGGAGCAACTTCAGGTTGTTTAGCTTGGAGGCAATTCCCCTTATCATTGAACCAGCTCCCTGGCCCCAGGCTTTGTTTGTGCACCTTTATTTATTGGAATTAAGCCTTTAATGTTATATTTTTGTTATTCACTTCCTCTGTACCCATTCTGCTGTACCTCTTTTTGCATCTCCTTTTGCGTTATTTAGGTTTTTGTTTTTTGACAGTGCTGGGCATTGAACCCAGTGCCTTGTGCATTCTTGTTGAGTGCTCTACCATTTAGCTCCCTCCTTAGCCACCAGATATATTAGACTCTGTCTTTGTGTATTTCTCTCTTATTTTCTTTTCTTTCAGTGGGTTCTCTCAGGATTAGAGCATGCATATCTAGTCTTTCGTAGTCTTCACTGAGTCGTACTGAATGTATATAAAATACAGAATGTTTATATTATGTGTGTCTATGTCCACTTCCTGACTTTTCTGCTTTGGTTGTCTCTTGTCTACGTACTTTGAAAACACTTATTTACTTTTGCTTAAATTCTAATAAGGATTTTAAATAATAGCAAACAAGCAAATTTGAATTCTGTCCCCCCCTCCCCCAGGTATTTGGCATTTCTCTTATTTGTCTGTGGTTCCTGATGATCCCTGGGTAGACACCCATTGCTTAAAGAGATACCTTGAGCATTTCCTGCAGAGCCCACTGTCTGTGAGGGGCTACTGGCTTTGGGTTCCCTTGGCTTTTCTTTCTTTTAGAATCCTTCATTTCTCCTTTATTCCCAGGCATCGTGTTTCTTCTATTGCAGAAATCTTGGCCAGTGGTCATCTGGGTTAATAGAACCTTGAATAATTTTTTTTGGATTCTGTTTCCTCAGGTTTGGGTGAACAACCTATGGCTACTTCAGTTATATTATTTGCACACGTAGTAGCCCACTCTTATAGAAGCAAATTTGTTTATGTGTGTGCATTACATCATTTTTCTCTAGGTTCCGTCAAGATCCCTCATTCAAATGTAGTTTGGGGCTTAGGTAGAGAGTTACATTCCATTTAAGGGATATATGCTCTGGGATTCCTCCCACATTTCCCCAGCCTGCAAGGGGTCATTTACCAATTCCTTTTGTAGAAACAGTTTCTATGGAAGTTTGAGATCCCTAGCTAGAGCGGAGTCACTCCATGAATGGCCTTCCCTTGAGGCAACTCTGTATCAGGAAACTGTGTGGGCAGCTTCTCCAGGCACTAAGTCCCCTCCTACAGGCTTCAGAGAGCCAACTTTGTTATAGTAGAACAGCAGCTCTGCTTGACTGGTTATTTATTTTGCAACGTGGGGATGAAGCCTAAGGCTTCGGGCATGTTAGACCAGTGAAGAGTGCTCTCTCGCCGAGGTAGCCTAAACTCTGGAGTATGAGAACTTAGCTCTCTCTGACTCCAGGATTGTGAGGCGTGAATGAAAGGATGGATAAGAACTTGTTCAGAGATCTGGAACCTGCATTCTCATGGCTGTCACTGTGGTGGTGTGTGTCAGGGGAGGGGAGTGCACTGTTTCCACATTTACCTCGACAGCAGCACATCACCTCTGTTTTGTTTTTCTTAACCAGGCTCTTCCTGGACCTCATTACTATACATGGGGTGACCACGGAGGCATCATTATGGCTATTGCTCAGGGCATGGAGACCAACGAGCTGAAGTAAGTGCTTCTGGTTATCCCCCCCCCCCCTTTCCTCGTCCTTCTCTTCTTCTTAAAAAATTCTTTTCTACCTTTCTCTCTACTGCTTCTTTCCTTCTCTCCCTCCTTTTTTTTTATTTTTTATTTTTTTAAAAATAAACCAAGGTCTCACTGGGTAGCCCATGATGCCTTGAAACTTGCAATGTAGCTCCGATTGGTGTAGAACTTGGCAATCCTCCTGCCTTAGCCTCCCAAGTGCTGGGATTGCAGGCCTCAGTTACTGTGCCTGGCTTATTTCTTTTCTCTCACACTGGTGTCTGTGGTGACTTTTGGATGCTTTCTTCAGCACTAAGTTCGGGTCAGAGAACTGAGACCTCTGGAAATGACTTAAACTTTTTGTGTCTAGGACATAACTATTTCCTTCTGTCTTACAGGACATTAGGAGAAACAAGTGAAATACTTTTTATTACTTTGAATAAAAACTATCTATCATCTTTCTTTTAATTAATTGTTCAAGGTTAACATATAAAGTAAAGAATCTCATGGTAATTTTTATTTATTTACTTTTTAACATATATGACTTTGTCATCATCATCATCTCATCATTATCCTTATTATTGTTTTTTGCTCAACTATCCACTTCCTACTGCCCTGTCACCTTCCCCTTTCTACATCCCGCCTGCTTCTCTTCCTTCCCCCACACAGTTTCTCCTTCTGCTTCCTTATCACATGTAACTAGAGAGTTTTGAACATGTCTTTGCTTTTAAAAGTGGTGTTTCCAAAGGTTTGCACCCAAGATGACTGATAGTTAAAATGACAAGGAATAATGACAGCAAATAGTGGTTGTAGAATGTATGTCACTTGGTAACCAAGTGACTTTTGCTGTGCTGCATTTCATCTTTGGGGCTGTCATAGATGGAGCTGGAAGGGATGTTAGGGGTTAACTGCTTCATTTTACAAATGGGGAAACTGAGGCTCAGGAAGACATAACGATTCGCTTGTAGACTCATTCTTGAGAGCTAGTCTTAGATTATGTCTAAGAGAAAGGCAACGTGTTGGGAGTTTGTAGCTTTTCTCTCCTTCAGGTTTGATTTTATCCAGAGTAATTTCTTTGCTTCCTCTCAGGAAGCTATTGAACCAGAGTTACCATTTGGAAAAGACAGACTGACCCTCATTTCTGCTTGTTTGTTTTTGGCTTGAACTTTTTAGCTGGGTGATGGCAGGAGGCAGAGAGAGCTGTAATCACACTGATCAGTGGGAAGAAGCAGGCCTCCCCTGCTTTTGCTCCGAATAGAACTGGCCAGGGGCAAGCATCGGGTGCTTTGAGAAGGGGGTTTTAACAGCTGGTTTTTCCCCTGTGCTTAACTGGGTGTGAATTGAGCCTTGAAGAGGTAGAGAGGCAAAGGTCTAGTCTTGGCTTTCCACTTGGCTGCTCTTGGCCTTGGGTGGCATGGGGCAGCTGCTTCTCTAGAGCCTAGAGGCAGGGGAGGTTGTGTTTGTAGATGACACCCGCATGCATTCATGCTCAGAAAGGCTTTTTGCTCAGAGGATGATACTCACAGAGCATGCTTTCCCCGGATCTGCTGGTGTTTGTATATCTTTCCAGTCATTTAACTTACACCACACATACTGAGCAAGTGGTATTTACGCCAGGTACGGTGAATCTAAAGAGGAACAGGATGCTGTGGTCCCCTCCCACCCCCACTAGCGCTTCACCCTCTGGCTGTAAGGTAGGCGAGGAGGTAATTGTAGCGGTTAGTAAACTGCTATGTGAGGAAGGCATACAGGGCCTGGGGCTTGGTTTCTTGGGCATAGATTTCATTCTTTGGATAGTTTTAGTTTTCAGATTTGGGAGTCGGTTCTCAATTTTCCTTGTTTAACTTCTCCACAGATTACATTAGCATTCCAAGCTGGCTCCTCTGAAGGAGCGAGTGTGATTTTAGTCCTCTTACACCATCTGTCGGTGCATATGTGCCCAGGGAACTCAGCACCATTCTGCACTAGCTGCAGCAAAACACGGCCAGGAAAATAAACCTGCTGATGGAAAACCATAATGCTCTCCCCCTGGCATTTCACAATGGCTTTGGGGGTTGGTGGTGGACATCATGGGCATGGTGGTGTTCTTCTATTGGCACGGGCCATTTTGGAAGTGTCTGCAACACATAGTTCAAGTAAATATGGACTGGCCTCCTTTTGACAGGTCCATGTGCCCCAAGAACCAACTCACACTTGGCAGGGATCTGTGCAGCCACCTGGTGTTTACTGAGTGTGTTGTTCTCAGTGGTGTTTGCTCCTCCCTCCGCTGTTCTGAAAAGCAGAGGATGAAAGTGAAGTTAGTCCACAGCCTCCAAAGACAAATGGTGAGGCCTCATGCTTGGCTTTTGATGGCTGTGGGAAATACACCAAAGAAACAGGGCAAAGCTGGGAGAGTTCGTTTTGAGTTCACAGAGTCACAGGATTCAGTCCCACTTGGCTGCTCCATTGCCTTTGGGAGGCCTCATCAGCATGTCAGGGTTGAGCTTAGCTACTCAGCAGGATGGGTGTGCTGACTGGGGGTAGCTTTCCAGGGCATGCCCTCTGCAGCCTCTTTCCTCTAACTAAGCCCCACCCCCTACTTTCCAACACCTCCCCATGATGTCACCATGGTATGAGCCCATCAAGGGGTTAAAATCAGAGCCCTCATGATATGGTCACCTCTCAGAGATGGGCTCCATCATGAGAACACTAAACCTTTCCAGCCATGTTGACAAAGCTGGCCTCAGGCTCTGGGTCTCTGACCTCTCTGACCATAGCAACCTCTCTGTCCTTTGAGCCACAGGAGTTTTTGGTGTCTTATTCATTTAGATTGACTGTGTTCAGACTTCATGTTTTAGTTCCATTTCATACTATGCCTGGGTTCTTCGACTCATTAGCAAGGCTTTTGTAGGCCCATATGCCTGGTCTTATACAAGTTAGCAGGCACTTAGCAAATATTTGATCGATCAATAAATAGGTCATGCATACTTGGGCATCTAAGATTGCTTTTTTCTTTTTTTTAAACATCGATTTAAAAGCGGGAAGAGATCTGGGTAGGATGCTATTTGCACAGCTCCAAGGGAGACCACTGCTGTTGTGTTCTATGTAAATGACAAGCCCCGAGCAGTGGGGGCTTCCTGAATGTGTACAGCCAGGCAGCCAGAGAGATCTGATCCACCCTCCTTATCTTCCTCATGAGGACATGATATGATTTGTGGGAGTTAGCGCCCACACTGGAACATGAACAGATTTCTGCTAGGAATCATTTCAGGTCAATTACACAAACATTTGTTGAACAACTACAGTGAACCAGATGTTGTGCTAGACGCCAGTGATGGAGAGGCGAGTGGGGTCTGGTTCAGGATCTGCCTGTGCCCATGGGAGTGCTAGGGGGGTCTGAGCTAGTTGGAAAGAGAGTCTGGGAGAAGGAAGGAACTTGCTTTGAAGGGAGGACAGGAGGTTCTGTGCATCTGAAGATGAACAGAATGTGGTCCCTTACCTTTAAGTATTTTATCCTTTATTTTTAGTGTAGGCAGAGTCTTTTGTTCTCATCAGAGGGCATAGGTAGTAGAGATAGGAACAGTGGTCAAAGACAGATTTGGGTATTTGTTTCCCCCACTCCTTGGTGGTTCATTTACTTTTTCATGGCATTCTTTCTCTGATTAGCACAGTAACACTAAGATCCCTCTGTTTGCCTTCTGCCTTGCTTCTGTATTGAGACTTTATCATTTGTGTTGAGTGAAACAGAGAGCAAGAAGGGTAATGCTTTGGTTTGCCTTTGTGCCCACTTGTCTGAAGTGAGCAAATGAGGGCCCAAGGGGCTAGGCAATTGCTTTTGCATCCATTTGGCATGCTTGACCAGGAGCCTGCCTGGAGGATACCAGGGGGTGGTGTCAGTTCTTAAGGATGCAGAGCATCCCGCAGAGAAGGAGCTGCAGCATTTCTGCATCCTGACCAGAAAACATCCAAGCACCAGTTTGTGAGCTGGATCCTGAGGGCCGAGATCAATTTCCGTTTCTTCTTGGCAGCTCGCCTGCCAGTGTGATGAAATGTTGATAGTTACTAAGACTTTGGACTTGCCCCAAAGCATCTTCTCTGTGAGGAGATCTCCAGTTTCACAGGGCTTCCCTCTGGGAACCCCCCAAACTCCTGCTAAGGCTACACACAGCAGCTTGGCTGTAGTTGTCTTTTCAAGGAGCAGCCTCGTTCCAGAGTGTAGGAAGCTGCATGCCTTCTTACATGGCTTCTACACCTGTGGCTGCAGCATCACCATGAAGCAGCCTCAGAGAGCTGTCTCCGCCCCAGACTCACCCTGGGTGGCTTCCTCTGCTCCTGGAGACAGCAACAGACGTCCTTATCACCTTTTAACTGTTACAAAACTAGGACAGTGTTTTTTTTTGTTGTGTTTTGTTTTTTCTTTTTAGAGAAACTCAGTGTGGGTTGTTTAATTTCCTGCAGCAAATGTTGACTATTCTTCTTTCCGGTGGTAGAAGAGGTGTGAACTGTGGGGACAGGGAAGTGGGTGGAGGTTTTATTACTGATGAGCCGCAGTGTAGAAGACACTCATGGATCTGGTCATGGGTAGGATGTGAAGTCTAGTGTAGGGCCTCGTCTGAGCTGATCTAAGGCAGTGCCAGCTGGGAGGTTGGGAAAGTTGTTGTATAGTACCAGTGTTAGAAAGAGCTCGTGGGGCTGGAGAGATGGCTCAGCACTTCAGAGAGCTTGCTGTGCTTCTAGAAGACCTAAGTTCAGTTCCCAGCATTGACATTAGGCAGCTCACTACTGCCTGTAACTGCAACTCCAGGGAGTCTGATTCTTTCTTCTGGCGTTGGCAGGGGATATGGGATTGGAGTGGGTGGGTGGTGGTGGGGTAGTACCTTTGCACACTCGGCATACATTCTCACATACACATTTAAAAAGAGACACAGCTTGAGCAAAGGTAGCAGTGTGACTTTGTGGTCCCTGAGGCCTTCATGCAAGAACAGGACACGTATTGAGAGATTCAGAGGTGAGAAATAGGGCTTGAGGTGGCATTTGACAAGCTTCAGTCCCATGTGCCCTTTCCTGACTCTCACTGGAGAGATTTTGTTCTTGTTGTCTGTGTGTGTTTAAATAAAGTTATTTTTGTTTTTTGACAATTTCATATATGTGTGTCATGAAGTTTGTCCATTTTTGCCACCCTTACATTCTCACTGCCTCCCAGTCACATTAAGCTGTTCTTCCAACAGATAGCTCTCCTATCAATAGGTCTTTCTATTTATTTATTTATTTATTTATTTATTTATTTTATTTTTCCGAGTTCAATTAAGGTTGATACACGAGCACAGGTATGGGGCAATTTCCTAGAGCATGGTACTAGTGGTGATACTACTGAAGACAAAAATCAATACCCCCTTCTTCAAGCTACCAATTAACTGCCAATAGCTTCTTTCAGAGGGGCAGGGTCCCCGCCCTTACTTGTGATTGAGATGTTGATGGGTCCAGTCTTGTGAATGTAACCACAGCAGCTGGAAGTTCCTAAGACAAAGGGCCATGTATATCCAGAAGATAGGGTTCCATAGCAGTCACTGCCATCTCTAACTCCTACCTTCTGTCACTCACTTCTTTGCCGCTGTTCCCTGGGCCTTAGAGTGGTGATGTAGATCTCCTGGGGGAGCCGGACACTCTCAGCATTTGGCCACTTATTAGTCACTGTATTGATTGTTGCCCACAGCAAAGAGAAGCTTCTCTGACCAAGGCTGAGAGCAGTGCTCACCTATGAACATGAACATCAATATTGATAAAGCACTTTGACATCATGCCCATTTAGCAAGACTCCAGCAGGCTTCCCCCTAGGGCCTTTGGTGTTTGAGCAGGTTTGGCATCAGACAGGAGTCACCTCCTGTTGAGGGGTCTCAAATCCAATCAGAGAGCTATTGGTTACCCTCATAATAGTCCCGCCACTCCTGCACCAGTGGGCGCTTCCTGCCCTGTAGGTTGGAACTGTAGCTTGAAGAGTTCATACTTGGGTAAGACTGAAAATTTGCTTTTGAGGACTTTAAGTAGAGGAATGACATGGCTTCCTTTTGGAAGAATGAGAGGATAAATGTATTCCAGAGAAGATGGGAAGTGAAGGCTCATGGGTTCAAGGGCAAACAGTATGTGAAAAGGACATGCTTTCTGATTAACTGGACGGTGATTCTACCACTCACAGAAAACAGAGGCAGGGCCATTCTGTGAAGGCAGATTTGGTCAAGGTGAACCAGATGGCGGTTTCAGGTTCCAAGGTCGAGTTCAACAGTAATGTTTTTGCTGCCTCATGGGGTTCTGCCTTCTGCCACCTATGATGGAGGACCTTCTAGTCTTTGAGTAACTGTGCTATTTTCTTCTGGGCAGTTTGATTTATTCTTTTGGTCATTCATTCATTCACTTGTTCATATACTCATTTGTTCATTGGTGAGCGTAGGTTTCTGGTAAGAGAAACTGAAGAGTTCTCTGCAGTCCAGGTTCCATTCCTTGGCTTTGAGTGTTACTCCCTGGTCCTTTCATTGGAAAGCCATTCAGACTTTGATGGCCCCATGCCTGTAATACTGAGTATCTGTCATTCTGTGCCAAATACTCCAATTTCCTTTTCTTATCTACTGCTGAATCTTCACATAGATTTTTCTCTAGGTCTACCTTGTATAATATCATTGCATTTAGATGTGGGTCTCATATCTGACCTCCATAGTGTGAGCCGGGTAGAAGGATTAATACCTGCTGATTCTGGACACTGTTTCTACAAATAAAAACGTTAAGACCAAATTTCTACCTTTTTCCCCACCTGGATTCAGTTTCTTGATGTGTAACCCAGGCTATCCTCCAACTTGAGATCCCCCTGCTTCAGCCTCTCCAGTGCTGAGATGACAGATGTGCCTGGCATTTTCAAAATGGTGACTCCCATTAATATTTTTTATTTATTGAGAAAACATTTACATAGCATGGGGTCTTTAGATCTTAATCAGTTTTTAGGGAGTTGTAACAAGATGCTTTCCCACCGCCACAAAGATGGCCCTGCAGGCACCTGCCCGCCCGGCAGTGCCTCACCCTCCTGACCATGCCATGGGGGTAGTTTCCTTTATTCCAGAGTTGCAGCTATGCACAGTGTGTGTGTGTGTGTGTGTGTGTGTATGTGTGTGTGTGTGTATGTGTGTGTATGTGTGTGTGTATGTACATATACTTGGTTTCTTTTACTAATGTAGAATTTTCTATTTTCTTCTTCTGTTTTTGGTTTATGTTTGTAATATATATATATGCATATATATGTATGTATGCATGTGTATGTTTGTGTGTGTATTTACATGTGTGGTATGTGTTCATGTGCACATGTGTGTAAACCTGTGTGCCTGTACATGTGGAGGCTCAAGGTCAGTAGTAGGAATCTTCCTCGACTATGCTTCTAGCTAGTTCTTTGAGGCAACGTCTCTCAGTTTAAACCAGAGCTTGGCAATCAGTCCATCTCCTTAGCCAGTTTGCTACAGGATTCCCATCTCTCTGCTTTCTGAGGTTGGGATTATGGGAAAGACACTGTACCAACGTGGCATTTGCATTGATTCTGGGGATCCAAATTCTTTCTGGTCCTCTTGCTTCGATGGCATGAGCTTTAACTACTGACTCATTCCCCTGGGCCAGCATTTCAGGTTTCTTCAGCATATTCTTTTGTTAGTAGCTAAGTTCAGCTCCACTAAACCCCTAGAAGTCCACTATCGGATAAAGCTTATTAAAGGGCACATGTCCAGCTGTCTCCTATCCTAAATTCCAGCAGGCTAGGTCTTGGGAATATCATGTGAATGTTTATATTATCATTTTTGCTTAGTCTTTGGATGCAGAAAACAATTGAATTTAATTTTGCCACATGTCTATATCTATATCTGCTTGTGTGTGTACAATTGGCCTTGTGCTCTTTGCAAATGGGGTAGTGTCACATTCAAGCTCATTGTCTAAATTGCTGACTGGAGTGTGGAGCTTATTAAGAAACTGAAGTTTTATTTTGGTTCGTGATCAGATATATATCAACTTCCTTCATATTATTTCACCAACAATGAATGAATATTTATATGTGTGGTCCACAAGGATCTCTTTTTTAAAAAAATTGCTCTCACATCATTATCCTTCTTATGGTTGGTTTTGGTTATCAACTTGATTGGATTTGGGATCACCATGGAAACAAATCTCTGAGCATGTAAGAGGAATTAGCTCAATTAGGATAATTGATGTGGATAGGACCAGTTCTTTGCCTGGAGTCTTGAACTGAATCAAAAGGATAAAGTGGTCTGACATAAGCAAATATTGCTCTCTGTGGATGCAATGTGACCAGATACCCCAAAGTTCTACCAGCATGACTTTCCTGGCACAATAGACTGTACCTTCAAAATGCGAGCCTAAACAATCCACCCAGAAGTTGCTTCTGTCTTTTGTGTCTCTGTGTTTTGTCCTTGCAACAAGATAAGTAACTAATACAAGTCTCTTGTTCAAATCAAGAATAATCAGGAGGAAAGGAAATGGGTTAACGGGTTGTGACAAGAGACTATTGGGTTCTCAGCTCTTGCTTCCATTTGCCTGAGTGCTTATTATCCATTCTCAAAAGTACATTTTCTCCTGTAGGTAAACAAAGTGACTGCTCCTCTTCTGTCTTTAGGATCTGTTCCACCCGACTCTTGGAGAAATTACCAGAAAGTACTTCAATAATTTTATCTTCATCTCTTCTTGTTCCTTAGTAGATATTCACACACACTAGCGTACACTAGTAGGTATCCTCTCTCTCTCTCTCTCTCTCTCTCTCTCTCTCTCTCTCTCTCTCTCTCTCTCACACACACACACACACACACACACACACACACACACACACACAAAAGAGAAAGGAAGAAAAGAGATCCATACTTGTTTTTTTTTTCCTTGCCTCTTGTCATTTTAATTTCACTAGTAAGTCCTCTTTTCAGTTTCAGAGTGTTGAGATCAGACCAACATGGATGTTCCTTTAGCTGTTGCTATTGTTAGATGAGCACCCTCTCTTTGATATTCCTGAAAAATGCCGTGTTCTAAATGAGCAGCATGTTCTCAGGTACAAGGCTATGCTTTGCTTGGCCATACACCTGCTGGGCCATCTCATTAATGGCTTTACTGTCTGCACCTTCTGGGAATATATACAGAAATGATTCATTTCCTGGGGTTATCTTTGGTTGGAGGATCTCGTAAATGGAATTAGCTTGCCCATGTAAAAACAGATAGATTTCCTGTATCATCACTGAACAGCTGGGCCATTCCAACCTTGTCTGATTAATGGATCCACTCTAAAGGTATCTTTAGGAGTGGTATTGAGCCTTCAGCTTTTTAACATTGGTAAAATGCAAAGGACTGATGGGTTGTTAATAATATTTGATTTAAACCTCACAAACTCCAAACATGACAGCTGGTTGAGAATTTGCCCCTACATTGACATTGACATTGGGTAGGGGGTAGGTACTTAGTTGTCCAGTGGCCTGGGTGGCTGTAGTCCTCATCACTTGGTTTAGCCTCTAGGTGTAGAGATGTCAGTTCATAAATCTTAGGATGAGAAGAAGTATTGGGATTGAATGAGGTGGTCAAAAGATTCCTGTCTAGTTCTTTATATGATTGTATGTATGTATGTGTGTATATATATATATATATATATATAT
>NW_022196906.1:35992594-36001102 GCF_008632895.1 Mastomys coucha | reverse complement strand
TATATATATATATATATATATATATATATATATATAATAGATGACATACATGACAGTGTAGTCATCTACACTGTCCCACATTCTAGATTTGTTCAGTTGCATCAAATGGTACTGAGAGGCTGGGCTGAATCCAGACGCATGTGGTGTTTATTGGTGGTGCTAAGTGTGGGTAAGGGTGTGGCTCATCCGGCATGACATGCATTTCCCCAGCAATGAAGGGTTGGTTTGTGGGTTCATATCCTTAGGCCATATGGGCATCCTAGTCTCTTAGAATTTTACATGGTAATTTTAGCATTCAGTGATGATCTGTGTCTGATTTGATTACTGCAGTGGGGATTGCAGAATGGTAACACTTCACGTTCTGTTATCACTTCTTAATGGTATTTGGTGATATACCAATGTAAGAAAAGATGACTTCCTTCTCCCTCCTCCCCTCCCTCCTTTTCCTCCCCCCCCATCATTGGTAGTGATCCATGCCCTACTTTTATTCACTATGTATCATTACCATCATCTTTATCTTCCATGTCAAAATTTTTCTAAATTTGGCTGTTCAGAGTCCTGTCAGCTAGTTCCTACATCTTATTTTTCAGTAGGGAAGGTCTGAGATTGAACCTTACAGTGAGTGACACCCCAGTTCTTGTATGCTTTTTAAGTGACACAACCATAAACTTACCAGTTGTGAGGTCACCATTTCCTGGAGCGCTGGCAATGGCCATGAGCGATGTATGTAGAAACTGAGGCCTGCCTTCTAGAACTGTAACCTCAAGGCTCCTTTTGCTTGTATCGGGCAGGTACAGCACCAATGAAGGGGAGACCTGGAAGACATTCGTCTTCTCTGAGAAGCCTGTGTTTGTGTACGGGCTTCTCACAGAACCTGGCGAGAAGAGTACCGTCTTCACCATCTTTGGCTCTAATAAGGAGAGTGTCCACAGCTGGCTCATCCTGCAGGTCAATGCCACAGATGCCTTGGGTAAGCCCCTGCCTCCCAGGCCCTGGCTACAGACATAATGACTCACTGTCTGGAGTGGGCAGAGCGGCAGCTTAGATATCAGTGTCCTCCTTGTGACTCACTATGGCAGATGGCCCAAACATGTGTGTGAAAGACTCACGGCACTGGTACATGGCGTTTATTTACTCAGTTCTTCTTAAGGGGGGAAGCTTATGATTCTTTGGGTGTTGGTTTCCTTGTGCAGTACCTGGTAATAAGTCTAAATATATATCTGTTAAAAGTGTGAGTGGATAGGTGGAAGGGGGTTTTTCAAATTAGAGGTTCCTCGAGGCCCTATTCAAATATGTATGTCTGTATTAGCTCTCCCTTGGGGAAAAAGAGGGAAACTTTGTTTTGGCTCATGGTTTGGTCCATACTTCTTTGATATCTTCACTATAGTTGTACTAGGAGCTGTGATGGGAGAAGCCTACTTATCACAAAGTGTCTAGGAATCAAAGAGAGAGAGGAGGAGGGGCTGAGACCCCAACGCATTTGTTCCTGCTGGCTTTGTATGCCAACTGGACACAGGCTGGAGTCATCACAGAGAAGGGAGCTTCAGTTGGGGAAGTACCTCCATGAGATCCAGCTGTGGGGCATTTTTTCAATTTGTGATCAAGGGGGTTGGGTCCCTTGTGGGCGGTGCCATCCCTGTGCCGGAAGTCTTGGGTTCTATAAGAGAGCAGGCTGAGCAAGCCAGGGGAAGCAAGCCAGTAAGGAACATCCCTCCATGGCCTCTGCATCAACTCCTGCTTCCTGACCTGCTTGAGTTCCAGTCCTGACTTTCTCTGGTGATCAACAACAATGTGGAAGTAAGCTGAATAAACCCTTTCCCCCCCAATTTGCTTCTTGGTCATGATGTTTGTGCAGGAATAGAAACCCTGACTAAGACAACATTCCTTAAAGTCACACTCCTGATGACATTACTTCTCCTCTAGAGCTCACTTCCTAAAAACTCCACCATTTACCCATAGTGCCATAGGCCAGTGTCTAGCACCTGGGTCTTTGGACACATTAACGATCCGAAGAATAGCACAGCTTTAATGTGGGGTCCTTTGATGACTGTCTGCAGTCTAGTTACTATCTATTTGTTGGTGTATATATGCATGGAGGACTGATGGACTCTGGAGTGCTCTTTCAGACTGCTGCATTGATTTCTGCCCTTTCTCACTTCTCCTTCGCTGATATATTCCAGCTGCCCAGAAAGCTTCCTATGTCTTCTTACCTGAACCATTCAACATCAGGATTAGGATCTAACATCTCAGGATGTGCCGTTGGCATCTCAGTTGGAAGGTGTCTCTCCTCTGTCCATCACACTTTGAATTATATATCTGTGCCTGCAATTAGGTATCATGTCCCACCCCCTAATTATAAGGCACTTAGATTTCTTTATTATACCCACTGACTACCTTTATTGCCTCATAGATGATAGGGTTTTTAATAATTCTTTGCTCATTTGAGTGGCATTGTGTCGACAGGTGTGCATCAGCTTTGGGTAGTATTTAATCTGACACACATATTAAAAAGAGATACGAGGCACCAATTAGATGTAAGCATAGAATTCCCATAGGCGCACTGCTGACATCTTAAGTGGCTGTGGGCTGGTAGAAGAAGTATGAAGTTATCTTGTCATTTCCAGTCTTTCCACATAAAGATCCTGTACCATCAAGTAGGGCAAGCACTTCAGTGCTCTCAGCCCATACTACCAGGTTTGCTTTTCTTCTTAAGGAAGGAGGATGGGTTAGCAGCACCCCTGCATCACCTACCATAGTATCCCAGGAGAGACCCCAGCCCCAGCACAGCTCTACCTCACCCTGGCCTCTGCCACCTATTTGTAAAAGGAGCTACTGACTCTCCTAAAAATTTAGAGACTTGGCTAAGTTTTATGGTATATGGTAGAATTTCAGTACTGGGAATGTTGAGGTGGGGGATGAGGAGTTTGGGGTTCACCTGAACTCTCTGGATAGATCCTCTGCTTTATAAAACATTCCAGCAAGCAAGCCAGCAGGCCACCTAAGAACTCTGGGCTAGTAAGATGATGGTTCAGCTGGTAAATGTGCTTGATGTTCAGGCCTGGAGACCCCACTTTAATCCTGGTAACTCATATAAAGATGGAAGGAGGGACCTAACTTCATAGAGCTGTTCTCTGACTTCCACAAGTTCACCACTGCACACATACAAACACATTGCAAATAAATAAATAAATAAATAAATAAACAAACAAACAAATAAATAAGTTTAAAATACACAGTCTTAACCCAAACAAATGATAAAAAGCACACACACACACACACACACACACATACAGACACACACTATACACACGGGCACGCACGCACACCTCACACCCCACACACATACATACAATAAATAAGTAAATAAATAAATAAGTTTAAAATACACAGTCTCAGACCAAACAAATGACAAAAAGTGCATATACACATGTACATGCTTGCACACACACATATGCCTCAAATTTTACAATTCAGAAGTTGATGGTGCCAACTGTAACTGGCACCCTCACAGCTTTCTCAGAGGAGCTGTGTTACAGGACTGCCGCCTTCCTCCTCATGGCTGCTGCCCACCCTCGGGTTACTAGAGATGGGTAGTTTTGAGCTCTTGTACTTGCTGGATGGCTGCAGAGGCACCGGAAGCGGAAGGCTGCCTTGAGGGCTTGGAGACAGGAAACCCTGCCCTGGCCTGGATCTGATACATTGCTCGGTCCTTTTCTGTTCTCAGGGGTTCCTTGCACAGAAAACGACTACAAGCTGTGGTCCCCATCTGATGAGCGAGGAAACGAATGTTTGCTAGGACACAAGACAGTTTTCAAAAGGAGGACCCCTCATGCAACGTGCTTTAATGGGGAAGACTTTGACCGGCCGGTGGTTGTGTCCAATTGCTCCTGCACTCGGGAGGACTATGAATGGTTTGTTCTTCCTCCAAGCCCGGGATGTGGAGTTGGGTCATATCTGCTCTGTAGTGTGAGGCTAAAAGACGGAGAGCATGTTCTCTTTCTCTGAGGAAGGGGATTCCTTGAGCATGCTGTATGCAAGCAAGCACTGTACTAACATCTCAGCCCAGGTCCTCAAAAGCTCTCGAGTAGTCAGTCGGTAATAGGTGGATGGATCGGATGAAGGAAGGAGAGTAATAAACTCCCTGCCTTTGGGATGCACTGCCCACTAAGTGAGGATTATACAGGACAAACCATGTTGTCTTGTGGTTTGGGTTGTACTTTTCATCCAGGAGAATCTAGGACATAATCAATAAATGTTGAATTCAGTGTCAGAAAGTGAAGATCTTTGCATCTGAGCTCATGAGTATGAAAATTCCTGTGACTTAAAGAACTGGTAGCTTGAATCAAGGCTTGGAAAACACAGTACAAGGCATCGTATATTCTGTGGAGAGGTGGGGGTGGGGGGGTGGGGGGTGGAGAAGCCATGGGGCGAGGGCCAGGCTTGCGTTTGCCTGCTTCTGCTTCACCCTCCAAGCTGCGAGTTTGGCTGATGTGGTGCCCAGATTTTAGGAATCTGATGAATTAGACTGTCTTCTTCAAAGTTCAGGATGAGGCATCCAGGTATGGGGACAGGTTCTTAAGTGACACTGAATTCTTAGTCACAATGGTTTTCAAGGCTAGGAAGTGGTAGATCACTTAGCCGGCATGGACAAGGTCCTGGGTTTGACCTCCAGAACTTCAAAGAAAAATGTTGTTGTTTTTTTTTTTCTTTTTAAATTCCTCTTCTCGTTCTCCCGATGAGTTAAGGAGAAAGTATCACAGTTCTTAAACATTGGCTAATCCATTGTATGCGTGTGTGTGTGCATGTATGAATGTATGTATATATGTATGTATGTATGTATGCATGTGTGCATGCATGTATGTGTGTATAGTATATATATGTGTGTATGTGTGTATATATGTATGCATATATGTATGTGTATATATGTGTATGTATATATGTATGTGTATATGTATATATATGTATGTGTGTATGTGTATATGCATAAATGTATGTATGTATGTGTGTGTGTTAGGCATGTGTACCTGTGATGGCACATGTGGCTCTTTCCTACCTTGGTTCTGAGGTGAGTCTGTTGTTTCTGCTCTGTATGTGCCAGGCTGACTCACTCTAAGCTTGTAATCAGTTCTCCTGGCTCCTCCCTTCTTGGAATAGTAGTGCAGGGATTACAGCTAGTTACCACTGCAGCTGCCATTTTACATGGTGCTCATACTGTGTGCAGGAACCCTTACTAGCTATCGTCCTGACCCAATTAATTAATTAATTAATTAATTAATTTTTCTGTCTATTTATTTGAAATAGAGGTTTATATCCCAGGCTACTTTATATCTTCAGAACTACTATATAGTGGGGGGGGATGACTTTAAAGTTCTATTTTCTTGTCTCTACCTCCTAAGAGCTGGGATCACAGGTCTGTACCATCATACCTAGTGCTAATATTGAACCCAAGGCCTTGTGCATGCTAGGCAAGCACTCTACCAATGAATTGTAGCCTCAGACCCACTCTTTCTTTTTATCCAAGAGTCTGGATAGGCAGCTGAAGGTAGATGAGTTCTTGCTTTGGCATGATGACTTACATCCCTTTTGTCTGCTTAGGGGATATAGCAGTGGCTTTTCAGACGTGACTCTGACATATGGCTTCTTTGTAGATGTAGTTTAGTATACCAAAGTAGTTATTCTTTAAAGGTCCTGTGGCGTAGCCTATAGAATGTAAATAGTAGGTATGTGTACAGGATGCTGGGTTGGTTCTGAGGTGGATGGTGCATATCCTTGCTCTAAATGGACTCCAATTGCCTTTTCAGTGACTTTGGCTTCAAGATGAGTGAAGATCTCTCCTTAGAGGTTTGTGTTCCAGATCCTGAGTTTTCTGGGAAGCCCTATAGCCCTCCTGTTCCTTGTCCTGTGGGTTCTTCATACAGGAGAACGAGAGGGTAAGAACCTGCATCAGTTGGCTGGGTCAGGCTCACAAGGGCCTATGTGGGGAAGGAGGGAACTGTGAGAACCACTCAACTCTGCCCACATCCTAAATTCTCAAACCCCAAGTTACAGACTGCAGCTGGTTGGACAGCTTTTTAAGTTAATGGCATCTGCAATCTCCTACTTCCCGTGAGAGAGCAGAGTCTACAAGCTTTTCTGCAAGGCTGAGATCATCAGAAGAAGCCTCGGCTGGGGAACATCTTCAGAGGAGTTTCTAGGAGAGGGAGATTTTTAAGTGCTTCCCCGAGCAGTGCAGTAAACCACCTGGGTCTGCCTGTTCTAAATAACCACGAGCAAAATTGACTCAGAGCAACTAAACACTATCCTTCCAACTCTGCTGTCCATGGCCAGGAAAATGCGCTCAGTTGGGGCGCCTCCATGACCCAGATCCCCTCTCCCTGTTTCTGACTTCTTACTTTTGTGTGTTTGGCGGGTTAACAGCTATCGGAAGGTTTCTGGGGACACTTGCAGTGGAGGAGATGTGGAAGCGCGACTGGAAGGGGAGCTGGTCCCCTGTCCCCTGGCAGGTAAGACAGGTGGTTTCTTCCCTTTGCCTTCTTGAATCCTGGTTGGGTCATTCTGGTCTCACCCAGCTAGTCATGTGGCTCTTCTTACTTGGTGGGAGTGAAGTCAGAGAGTTTAGGTATCGTGAAGGCTTCTCCTTCCTTAAGCTTTACAGGCACATGAAGCCTTTGTGTAGTTTCACATCCTGAGGGAATGCGAACTATCTGGTGGTAGGTCAGGTTTTGGAGGGTAGTCTGTTTGGGACCTATTGAATGCTGAGCACTGGGTTGAAGAACAATCACAGACTTTGGTATGTCTCTCGGTTTGTCAAAGTTGAATGTACGCACATGCACATACATATATACATATATACATATGTACACACATATCACACATACCACACCACAGCACCCCCACATATATACACATACTTACCCACTTACACACGTGTATACATACATGCACACATGTGCACATATACCACATACACATGCACAGATGTACGCATATACCACACACATGCACACATGTATACATACACACATATACACCACCCCCACCCATCTCAGACATAATATACACATACAAATAAGCATACAAGTGCATATTCACACAATACATGACATATACCCCACACCCCTACCACCATACACACACTGCACCATATACACATACCACACCACACATATACTACATATACACATACATACAAATATGCACACATGTACACATTCACATGCATACAGCCACACATATGTACCACCACACACACACCACACCATACTCACATACCATATCACACATATACTATACACACACATATATATAAATATGTACACACATGCACATTCACATGCATACATGCACATATACACACCACACACACACACCACACCATACATGCATACCATATCACACATGTACTATACACACATACATATGCACAAATATGCACACACGTGCACATTCATATGCACATATACCTACCACACATCATACCACACATATATCACACACATATAGATATACATAAATAGGCACACAGGTGGCACAATCACACACACATACACCTACCACACACACACACATATACACACACACACACCATGACACACATATATACACACACGCTACAAAAAAAAAAAAAGGTTGTTTGGCCTCTTCTTTCATGGTTTCCAGGACTTATTCAGTCAGAGCTTTCTTCCTTCTTCTGAGGTCTCATCATCCCAAGGCTGATGGATGAGTGGCCCTGGCATCCATCAGCAGTGCTGTTTCGGTGGAAGTGCCGTGAGCTTCCAGGGAATCATGACCCAGGCACACCAATCATGACCCAGGCATCCCGCCTTCCATCTTCCACAGGCAGGCAGAGCAGGGCAGCCTCCCACCCCTCAGTGCTTGTCAGAGTTCCCTGCCTGACACTACTAAGCTAATTAGTCCCTTAATTTAATCTGCCATCATTACCAGAGTAATTACCATACCTCACAGTGGAGATGTAAAGAGAACCACTAATCCAGCAGATTCCTACAGATGCAGTGCTGCAGATACAGTGCCGTGCTCCCTGCAGGAGAGCTGCTGCTGAGGGCTTGGGTGAGGAGGGTTTGAGTGAGTGCTCTTGAGGGCCTGGAGTGCATACTTTCTTCATAAAGACTTCAGGGAAAATCCAGCAAGGGGCACAATTGTTTGTTTAAAGCCATCAGAACAGGCAAGAAAGCTATTTTCTCTTCTGATAGAAGAGGAGGGAACAGGGGACGAAATAGAAAAGTCTCATTTAGGGTAAGTTATCCCCTAAATGCAAGCAGGGAAGTACTCAGAGAAAAAGATGTTTTCTAGGTCTAATGGGAACCATCCCATCTTTGTAGAGATGAGGTAATCTGGGCATTTGGAAGGATTTTTTTTTTTTAAATGCAGCGATTTTTCTTCTTTATGATTACTGTAACAATGTATCTTTGCAGCAGCCAAACCCTCTGTTCCTTCTTTAAGGTAGAGCCCACATAGAGAAGCATTGTGTGCTACTCCACGCCACCCCCC
>NW_022196906.1:35959000-35992493 GCF_008632895.1 Mastomys coucha | reverse complement strand
CCCCCCCCCTCCCAGCCTCCTCCCAAGCTTCTCAGGTCTCCTACTGTGCTGTAAAGGGACTAGCTTCCTAGAAGAGGCAAAGAAGAGCAGTAAGAGTTCTGGGTGCGGCCAAGGGATGTGGGTCAGAAATCTCACTGCCCAGCATATGGCTGTATCCCGCTACCTACATCTTCTTGCCCTGTGCCTTGGAATTAGTGTCAGCCCAGAGGCGACATTTAGTTACCATGTGGTGGTACCTTGAGTATTTTTGAAGCAAGGTGAAAACAAAGAAAAAGAAACAAACTTTTCCTTCTTTAAGATTTTTATAGATTTATCTATTATTTAAAGCCTTCAAGAGGCTATGCTAGGGACCATGCCCAGCAGTCTCACAGAGTAAACCAGTGTTTTGTCTACTCTGACTTAGTGGATTTGTTTTCAATGTGTCATCAGTATTGGATGTTTTATTTTAAATCACATTTATATATCTGCTGGGGGAGGGGACTGCATTTGTATAACAGAGTGTGGATGGAGAGGTCAGAGGACAACTTCAGGGAGTTGATTCTCTTCTCCCACTGTGTAGGTTCCTGGGGATTGAACACAGTTTAGCAGTTTAGCACAGTTTGTACTTTTACCTGCTGAGCCATCTTGCCAGCCCAGTATTGAGGTTCCTATAAAGCAGGTTATATGCATATGTGAATTCAGTGAATTAACAGGATAAGAGAGAGACAGGGGAAAACAACACAAAACAACAAACACACAAAAAAAATTTTAAAAACCAGCAACCAATTCAAGCCTGAGGCAAAGGATTTGTGTTTGCATCTTGATCCCATATGTAGCATAGCATCAGTAGACGCTTTAAAAAATTTTTTTTTGAAGAGTTTTTTATTGTTAGTCTATTTGGAGAGATGACACAAGGAGCAAACATCTGGACAGGCCCACACTCAAAAGGCAGCATCTGAACACTGTGCGTTTTGTTCTCCCTAGCATCTAGATTGGGTTATTTTAAAATCTACTTGCTACACAAGGTATTGCAAATGATATAGACAAACAACTAGTAGACAGTGATGTGCAAGCAATGCTGACGGGCATGGAGCTTACACATCCCTCCTAGTCTTGCCACTCTCTGGCATCTCTATGCGTTCAGCTACCCAGAGGTGCTATGGGTGCTATAGCTAGAGATGTTCTCTACTCCTCTGCCCTCCTGTGGGAGAGTATGACTTCCGTGCTATATTCTAAGTAGAAAAGAGAGGGTTCTAGGCCTTAAATCACTAGTTGCCCAACACTGGGTAAAACTTTAAAGCACTTTGATCCTCTATATGCCTTAAAAAAAATGGCATGGTGAGTATCCACACCACTAAAGGCAGCGTGGTATAAAGGCCAAAGCATAGACTTCGGATCCGGACCACTTGCTTCCTAGCTCTGTGTCCTTTAGCAAATTAATATTCATTCTTCTATCTCACAGGTGTTTTGAGGATTAAACCATGCCTGGTGCCTAGCAAGTACATTGTGTAAACATTTGTTCAGCAGAAACAGAACAGTAATTACTCTCTCGTACATTTTGTAATCACTCCAGAAGAAATATGTTGTTGCTTTGAAAACATATCAGGTGGACCTAAAGCATCATAGGCCATTGGGAATAGTTTGTATGAGTGAGCATATTAGATGGGAAACTTGGTTAGATGGCTGTAGTAGTTACTAAGTAGTTACCAAGGTAATGGTGCTGTGGAACACTCACAGGATATGATATGGAACGACTGGTCTGTCACTTATGTTGACAGGTATGACTGAAAGCTGTAGGCAGAGCTCAGAAATATATATGTTGAAATGTTTTTGTTGCTGTTTTTGCAGTGTAACAAAACATAAAGAAATACAGTTACTGGATTAGACAGGTGATTTTCTTCTGTGTCCTGAGTCTAGATTCCTAGGCTCTGGTACTTGATCTACCCTTGTGACCATGGGTTGGGGTTTGTGTGTGAGAAGGAAGTAGGCCAGGTCTGCTTGGCAATCTGCAGCATCCCTGGCTATCCTGATTGCTTTATGTCTGCAGAAGAGAATGAGTTCATCCTATACGCCATGCGCAAGTCCATCTACCGCTACAACCTGGCCTCGGGAGCCACGGAGCAGCTTCCTCTCTCGGGGCTGCGGGCAGCTGTGGCCCTGGACTTTGACTATGAACGCAACTGCCTGTATTGGTCTGACCTGGCGCTGGACACCATCCAGGTGAGTCCTTAAGCCCTCGGTTAAGTCTTGAGGCTGTGGCTTCTGACTGCCCAGTCCTGATAGGCTTCAAACAAGGTAAGCAGGCAGAGGTTTTCACGTGGTAACTAACCCATCTCTGGGTTGTTACATGAAACTGAAGTTTTCTGTTGTAATTTTATTTCCCTGCTTATCTCTGCTTCTATGAGAAATATAGAGGATGTCCCAAATCTGAATCTTTGACTGTATTTAAGATCTTAGTTTCCTGCTAGAAAGATTCTGGCGATGGTAGGTAGTGTGTGATTGTCAGTTGCCACCTTCCTTGTTAGCATCTTCCCTTCCATGTCAAAGTGTAGTGCCTTTCCAGTCATCTTCAGTCCACATAACTACCCACTCTAGCTCTCCTGAACTCAGAAAAGAACCAGGAAATGACTGGGCACGGTGGGAGGCTAGGGTGGGAGGATTGATTCAGCCCAGGTACGCAGGGCAGATACATCTGTGTGGCTTAACATTTGCCTAGTGTACATAAAACCCTAGGCTCAATGATCAGGACACAAAAATAAACAACCACACAACAACAGCCACACACACATACACATAATTACACACACACATACCAGGTTAAGGCTATGGGTATTAAAGACCTCTAGATAGGCTAGATACTTCCTGTATTCTCATATGTTCAAATATATGCATTTTAAAGATTTATTTTTTATTTTACTTTATATGTATGATGAGTGTTTTTTGACAGCATGTCTGTCTGTCTGTGTGCTGTGTGCATGTGTGGTGCCAGGGGAGGTCAGGAGAAGTGTCCTTTGGAACTGTGGGACAGACACTCAGCTAGCTGCCATGTGGGTGCTAAGAACTGAGCTTCCTTCTGTAAGAGGAGGAAGTACTTTAAACTGCTGAGCCATCTCTCCATCCCCAAATGAATGTGGGAATGTAGCTCAGTGGTAGATAATTTATCTAGTACGCAGGAGTCAGTCCCTAGGTTCACAAAAAAAGTAAAAAAGAGCTCTATCACATTTACTCATTGTATCCTTAGTTCCAAAATCCATATGAAATGTTATATGTTATATGTTATATGTTATATGTTGTGAGGTGGGCTAGGGGAGACCACTGAGTGTAATTGCCCCAACAATGACACCTGATGGCCAAGAGTCATGCGAGGCACAAGGGACTATATAAAAGGAGACAGAAGAGGAAAAAAGGAGCTGCCATCTGTTTTTTTCATTTATTTTAAACCCAGCAGACTCCCGTGTCTTAGTAAAAAGATCATTCTTCTGAGAGGGGCCATAGTTTAGTAATTTGTGTTTATAATAATAGTACAAAGTAATAGAAACAGATTAGACGCGGTTCACCATTCAGTTAACACATCTTCTTATATCTGCGAGTTTACTCCTATAAAACCCCGTGACCTTGGCAAACCGGCTAGCTAAAGGCAGGGTTTCTCCTGAGGGACTGAGTAGCCTTGAGTCAGCTGAACAGTTCACAGCATTGATTCCATCTCTCTCTTCCTAGCGCCTCTGCTTGAATGGGAGCACAGGACAAGAGGTGATCATCAATTCAGGCCTGGAGACTGTGGAGGCTTTGGCCTTCGAACCCCTCAGCCAATTACTTTATTGGGTGGATGCCGGCTCTAAAAAGATCGAGGTATGAGTATTCTTGTGCTCTTCGTTAAGTAAGCAGGTGGAGCAGCTGGGCTCTGAGCCAGATTTGACATAAAAATAGGAGGCAGTGTGTCATATGACTCTGAAAGTTCCCCAGGGTTTTCAGGGCCTAAGCTGGCCGAACCTATGAAGGGATGAAAGGGGGTCATCTCAGGATGTATACAGTCTTGAGGAACTCGTGTGAGGACTATTTAATGAAACCCGAGGTGCCATTTAAGATACATGAGTATTTGTACTTTGGCTAGCCGAAGCATCTGCATAGTAACAATAGTGATTATGATTTCATACTGTTGTAATCACCGTAAAAGCCCATTATTATCAAAAACAACAATGTCTCTGTCATTATCTGTATTGATCTCTACCTACCTATTAGCTTCCCAGAAACCGGTTCCCCCTTGTATAGCCAGGGTTACATGAGGGTGATGAGGAGCCTGTAAACTGCCCAGAGTAGTGTGTTGCGGCATCATCTATGCACCCTACCTCACAGGTTACTGCCGAGGCCCTGGAATACTGACCCAGTCGCTCTTGGTACTGGCGCTGCATGGGGATGTGACGTGCAGGTTAATGGGAAAACACAAAGTCAGGAGACACAGGGAGCTGTGTGACATGTAGCGAGATGGAAACAGAGGCTTGGGAGGGCTGCCCTGGATCCATGAATCATTGTGACAGCCGAGGCGCACACAGCAAGGGGCTTCCTGAAACCTCTTTTACTTCAAGTGTGAGGGCGAGTCTCATTTACTTAGTCATTAAGCCAGTGCCATTTGGTGCAGGATACATGCCAGTGCTGGTCTTGTGTTTGATGATACAGTGAGCAAGGAGTGGTGGAAAGGACACACACATTCTCTTCCTGATTAGCTTTTAGTTTAAAGGAGCCAGGCATATTGGTGTACTCCCTGTAATTCCAGCACTTGGTTGAGGCAGGAGGATCAAGGTTTTGAGGTCAGCCTGGGCTACAGAATAAGTTAGAAGACCAGCTGGAGATACACAAGATCTTGTCTTAAAGCAAGTAGGAACCACACAAAGGAAGTAGAAAGGACATAAAGAAACCTGCCCTTCTGCTAAGAACATGAAGCAAGTCACTCGATCGATCGTGTGGTTGGGGAGTGGATGGCATGGAAAGGTGAAGTGAATGGGGAAGCTTCTGGGGACCCCTGCCTCCAAGCTGAGCCTGATGCCGGAGGGGAATCCTCTCAGGACCCTGGCAGAAGTGATTGGCATATAGAATAGTTCAGTCACCCCTCCAAATCTGTGGTTTGCATCCATGAATTGGAAATAGTAAAAAACAAAACAAAACCAAGATGGTACTGAACGTGCAGACGTCTTTTCCTGGCGTCCGTTCCCGAACAACTCACCTATTGCTTAGCACCAGCACTGTTGAGGGGAATTACAGGTGATCTAGGGACAGTTTAAAGCACGAAGGAAGATGTGTGTGGGTTGTGTGCAAGTGTTGAAGAGTGATACATACGGAGCTTCATGGACTCTGAGGGACCACAACAGTCACCTTTGTGCAAGTTGTCATGCTTGGCCAGGGGTTGAAGTCAGGGAGCACAGAATTCTAGCTTTCCCTTCAGCCCATGTGAAATTATCTCAGCCATAGACATGATCAGCACCTTCTGATTGGGAATCAAGGCAGGAATCCCAATGGTTCTAGAATGAGACCCCGGAGTAGAGGGCAGGTGTAGCGAGTGTGTGCTGTAGGCAGAGCCCAAGAGCTTTGGTTTTGTGGGATTTGTAAGGAGCTTAGATCCCTCTCCGTTGTCCCCCTCCCCCTTTGTTTTTTCAGGTAGCTAATCCAGATGGTGACTTCCGACTGACAATCGTCAATTCCTCTGTGCTTGACCGACCCAGGGCTCTAGTCCTTGTACCCCATGAAGGGTAAGTGTGTTCCCTATGGGAAGTCAGCATTATGCCCACTGCTACAACAACTGCTCATGAAAGTGAAACTTGAAGTCAAGTTTCTGTTTCCGGTGATCGTGGGGGAGATAGCCTGTTGACTGAGGCTTTTGAAGCCATAGCTTGCTTGTCATGGTCCAATAAGAAAGCATATTTGATTAGGAAGCATCCAACTCTCTTATGGTCTCCAGATGTCTCACATCTGTGGGGTGTTTCAATAGAAAAGGTAACATGAAAGAGAGTCTTTGTAAACCAGGCAGGCCACTGATAAATTGTAAGGATATTGTTTTATCTTGAGTTCCATGAATCTCACAAACATTTAGTTCGATTGGTCATTCTCACACACAGAACTCCCGGCATGTGCAGGTTTTCTTACTTAAAATTAATGTGCACTTGGGGTATGCATGGCTGCTTTTTACTAACGCCTTCATCACAACAAACATTACTAAGAAGGAAATGCTGTGTTAGCTTTTTTCTTTATTTATGATTGAGAATTAACACTGTTTTAAAAAGGACACTCTAAAAGAAATCTATAGGCTCAGTTGAAGATATTAGAAGAGATGAGAAAACCTTGAAAGGATGCTCATGTGCCACCCTTCATCCTCCTACATCCTAGGGATGTAATCACATCATTGTTACATAATAGACACCGTTAGTCATACATAATAGCCACTATTAATTTTTTGCTTGAATTATTCACAGTCTTTTTACTGATGTTCAGTTATGATCATTAAGCATAGCACCCTTTAGTGACACACATGGCTTGTCAGATAGAATCAGTGTATTCTATCAGACATAGATAGAATATACTGCCCTTCAACAGACATGCGCATTGAATGACAGTGGCTTGTCAGAGCACATACAGCGGTTTAGTTGCTTTGATAAAAACATGGAAGAAAACCGAGGTGGCAGGAAGGAGTTTATTTTGCTCTCAGATTATAGCCCCTCCCTGAGGCAATCCGAGGCAAGAACTGAAACAGAGACCATACTTACTGGATTGCTACCAGTGGCTCGATCAACCAGTTTCCTTATATAACCCAGGGCCACCTTCCCAGGGGTGGTACTACCCACAGAGGCCTGGACCCTCCTCTATCAATCATGAATCAAGAAAATGGCCCACAGACTTGCTCCAGGCCAGCTTGATGAAGGCAGTTCCTTAATTGAAGTTGCTCCTTGGGAGGTGACTCTAGTTTGTGTCATTGACAAAAACTAAGTAGTACGTACAATATATAGATTTCAAACTATTTTGTATTTCAGTATACTGGGTACATTGCAATAAGTATATTCTGTTGTATAATACAAATCCCTTCCTCCTCCAATTAACATTTAGATGAGCATACATATAAATGCATTTCTTTGTATATTATTGGAATAATATGATTATAGGCAGACTTCAGTAGGTGAATTTTTGAGTCAAGTTCAACTACATTTCTGAATGAATCTCAAATATAGACAGATAGTAGTAATAATGATTGCTTTGAGGTGTTACTTACTTCTGGGAAGTAGAATCAAGGCTGTCCTGGGCCGTTCTGATGAGATTGTGTGATCCTTGTATTGACCAGGGTGATGTTCTGGACTGACTGGGGAGACCTGAAGCCTGGGATTTACCGGAGCAACATGGATGGCTCTGCTGTCTATCGCCTTGTGTCAGAGGATGTGAAGTGGCCCAATGGCATCTCTGTGGACAGCCAGTGGATCTACTGGACAGATGCTTACCTGGACTGTATCGAGCGCATCACTTTCAGTGGCCAGCAGCGTTCAGTCATCCTTGACAACCTCCCACACCCTTACGCCATTGCTGTCTTTAAGGTGAGTCCTCGTCCTGCCGTTCGTTCATGTGTGGTCTGCCAGAGAAGGGGAAGAACGTGGTTAGGCGCGGAGCTGAGGCCTGTTGGGCTTTTGTAGAGTTGGTCTGAGGTCTTGAAAACTGACAGCCTTCTGAATTTGCCCTAACTTGTCTGCATCCTTCATGGAGAGAAGTAGGCTTCTGCCACTGCTTACATTTCAAAAGGTCGGAGGTTGAGGTCTCTTCCTCTGAGTGAATCTCTTTGCTTTTTCACTGTCTGGTGCTTCGTCTCAGTTCTGTGTATCTTCATCCCTTGCTTTGCTCCTCCCTGCTGACTGATACTGTGTGCCACCTATATAACCTTCCAGTTGTTCTCACCCTAGGGAGCAAATGCGTCTACCTAGAATAGGGAGGCATATTTCAAAACTGAGTCACCTCCCTGTGGTCCAACTAAATGAGTACAGATAGCCTTTTCTAGGGCATTTCTTTCTGAGGGCTGTTGGTGAGGTTTCAGTAAAATCACTGACACTTGCAGTCAAGTGGAATTTTGACCGGGCCTGTTATTCAGTAATTATCCGTTGTCCCTGCAGAGTGGTGGGATGGAGTGTTCTTTGTCCTCGGGAAGTGTCCCGAAAGAAGGACCGTTGAACTAGATTAACAGGCAAAGGTTTTCTCTTTAGAATGAAATCTACTGGGATGACTGGTCTCAGCTCAGCATCTTCAGAGCTTCGAAGTACAGCAGGTCCCAGGTGGAGATTCTAGCAAGCCAGCTCACGGGCCTGATGGACATGAAGATTTTCTACAAGGGAAAGAACGCTGGTAAGACCTTGTTCCCTTCTAGCTCCCCAGACTTGGTCTCCAGAAAGGGGCTGCACTGCGTGTGGGCAATCTCGACTCGGAGCAAGATCTGGCAGGTTGCCTCTCTGTTGTCACGGCAACATGCACATTATTTAATTTTTTCCTAATGGCATCTTAATTTCTTTTCTAATGATACACAAACAGCTGGAAGACAGGGAATCCTGCCTGCCTGGAATGCTGGTGCTTAGTGGGTGATTGCTCCCTCTTCCTGCCCTTGGCTCCTCAGTGATGGGTGGTATGGGCTTCTGGTTACAGCCGAGAGAGGCCCATCATGTGCTCCATCCCTCTTTGGCACATTCACAAGGAATGATGCATGCTGGGTTCTCAGATGCTTGCATGCCCAGATGCTTCGGTGCCCATTGAACATACCTACTTCTGTGGCCACACTCTGTGCAGTTTTTTTTTTTTCTTCATTCACAATCCACGCTGAATGTGAGAACTTCAGGAAATGAATGTCTTGTTTTCTCTTCTCATGTTTTGCCAGGGCCTATCACTTAGTAGGTGCTTAGTTCTGATTTGTTGAAAGAAGGGATGAACAGAATTTATTTTTAATCTAGAAACAAATTCTCACATTGCCGCTCAGGCTAGCCTGAAACTCACGGCGGAGCCCAGGCCAGCCATCCCCCTGCCTCAGCCTTCCAAGTGCTGGAATTGCAGGTGTGAGCCATCATGCCTGATGGTTTCCGTTGTTTCTTTTGGAGACAGAGTTTCATGGTGTTACCTAGGTTGTCCTGGAACTATCAGTCCTCCTGCCTCAGCTCACTGAGCACTAAGCCTTCAGGTGTGTACCACCACCCCTGGCTAAGGGTCTTCTTCTAAAACTATTGGCTCGGGATTCCAGGACCTGCTGCCCGCCAGTCCTGCAGGCTGAGATTGTGACTGAGGGCCTTTCCTTTCTTCCTGGTCTGCCTGTTTGCTTATCTTGAAGGAGACTCCCGATTCTCTCCCGATTCTCTAGGTGAAAGACAAGGCTTTGCTCGAAGGGAAGAATAGTCCCTTTAAGCACACCTTCCTTATCTCTACGGGGTTAAATAGCTTCCTGGGTCTGCTAACCTGCCTCTATTGACACACTGCTGGGTTTCCTGTTTTGAACTATAGGGTTGAGAGGCACCGTTCTTGGCTTACCACCTGAAGAGAAAATTGACAAGGAAAATAATACAGTTATAGATAACCACTGTTATTCCTTTGGAACTAAGGAAAAGAGCGTGAGAACTCCCCCAAGGACTCCGAAAGCGGTGTGCAAACCTAAGCCAGCATTGTTTGTGTGGCTTCTCGGCCAGTAGGGAGCTGGTATTACGATCCGTGTGGTTTGCAGATCAAAGAATGAAATCCTAGATATTAATTAGTGTTCCCAAAGGTTCTTGCCAGTGTGAGAGCTGCTACTAAATGGAGAAGCCACTTTAAAAAAAAAAAAAAAAAGAGGAGGCACCCATTTTTTTTATGGTTTTGTGGTTTTAGGTTGTTTTTTGTTTTGTTTTGTTTTGTTTTGAGACAGGATATTATACGGCTCCAGCTAACCTTGAGAGATAACTGATTTAAAGTAGGACAGGGTGATGGGGCCCCACTTCTCAGCCTCAGCACCATTCTCTCTAGGCCTGGGATGAAGGATGCCACCCCTGCTGCTCCACTTTCCAGGTGGCAGAATGTTCTCTAAGATGCTACCTTGGAAGACCATGGCCCCATTTTTGGGTGCACACAGCATACTGGGCGTATGCCCAGCAGTCTCTATAGTGCTATTTCGGTGAGCCTGGTCGTCTCAGGCTCCCCACTTCCTGTCTTGGCTGCCTCTTAGGTCAGCAGCTCAAGCACAGCTGAGGGGCAGTCACACCCAGTCCCTGGGGAGCTATGAGGTGCAGTTTGCGGCTGAACCCCTGTACTCTGCACACTTGGTGGATTCTCAGCCTAGGTGTCATTTCCCCTTCATGTTCTAAAGAGTGACTGTCACTTAAACTAGCTCAAGAAGAGTAATTCAGGGGGCTGGGAGGGGGTAGTATCTGGACCTGAGGAAGAAGGGCTGGCTTGAGGAGGAAGTGCTGGTGGAAAGAATGTAGACAGGGATGCAAGATTAGCTGTGAGTGTCACTTTTGGCTGGGGGCCTGGGGGGGGGGGCTGTCACTTAGTGTATCTCTTTCCTCCAGTCTCTTAGACAGACCTGTTTGAGCTAATGCTTCAGTGGAGAGGTTACCAGTGATGTTCAGGCTCCTTATCCATAAGCTTGTTGACTTTAACCTCCCTGGCTTTGTAGCATCCTGAGAAGGCACCCCAGTGCAGGGTGCATACAGTGAGCCCCAAGTGCCAGGCTGTTCACCTTTGTTATTTACTCCTAACACGTGTAGGACTTTCTATCAGCCAAGCATAAAACAATGGTAGGTGCATTTATTAGGGGGAAGCTCTGTCATCCGTACCATACTGAGTTTCACAGGCTTGTATAGGAATCACTGGCCTTTCCTCAATCCATGAGCCATCCCATACTCCCATTGTCTTCACTGTCTACATGAAAGCTAGGTTCAATGGCCTGTCTGGTGATACACTGACTGCTAAGAATTTGAGCTGGGTTGCCTTTGAAACTTCAACTTGGGTACAGCCATCAAGCTTTGTCCCTCTGCCAGCCATGCCTTGAATAGCAATGCCTTCATGATATGACAACAATTCAGAGTTCTGCGATTTGATGGATGCTGACCTGGAATAAAAAATTGGCTTGCTAGGAGCAGTCGGGGTATTGGGTTACTTCTTAGTGAAGGCATTTCTGGTCTTGCTATCTGGCTAGTTTTAGGCAGAGCCACCACTATTTCTCCTGGTAGGAAGATTCTCTTTCATCCTTTAAAGAGGTCATTTTGCAATTTTATGGGGCTCTTCAGTTGGTGCTGCTGTGGCTTGAAGCATTTTGGAATTCTTTTAATTTTTCTTCAGAGCCTACCATAAAGACAGGTTTCCCAGCATCTGTGACTGTGGACATGGATATTGGTTATTTGAGGCAACATGAATTTGGTAATTGCCAAATAGTTAGAAATTTAAGTGATATGGTGGCAGTTTGGGGTTCCTAAATGGATTCCGGATGAATTTTCCAAAGAGAAAATCTGAAATGTCTCTTCTTCACATGGGATAATGATCATCATACTGCATACTGTTGGTGCCCTGTGTAAAGGGCCTTTGATGGATTCTCCCTGCATCTCCATTGGGCTTTCTCATGTAGCACACCCATGTCTGTGACATCTGGGATGCTCTGCCCTGCTCAGTTCTTCTCCTCAGACCCGGTGGCTTGCGTGATATTACTCTGCATGAGCTCTCATAACCGCAGTGCCCTATTGGATCAGTGCCATGATCCCATGCCTGGATCAGCTTCTTTAAATAAGACCCACACTTTTCCTTGTTTACCTAGAAACATTCATTCTCCATGTGATAATGCCAGTCATGTCATTTTATGGACACAGTTCATGTGCAAATGATCCTGTAATTGAGCATGTTTAAGGGACTTAGTCCATCAGCCCTCCTTCCTTGGAACACTAAATGGTTTGAACACACAAAACAATTTGAGTCATTTGTCATTGGGAGTAGCCCTGTGTTGATCCCTATAGTGAGCCATGTGGGAATTTGAGGTAAAGGAACACCTGATTCCCACAGGTGTCAGGGTAAACTGATATCTAAGGGTTCTGCTCTGGCAAGCTGGCAATGAGGCTCCTATGGTAGATTGAATCATTTACTGGAGTGTTTTTGAATGTTTTATCATGTAAATTTCTCTCTGTAAGTGAGCACACATGTGTTTACATGTGTATGTGTATACATATATATGCATATTTGTACATACACATATGTGATGCATATATGTGCATATATATGTATATATGTACAGTGCCTCTTATTCTTTTTTCTGATCATCAAAATAATATCATCACTAAATCATTTTACTTTTCTTTGCAATACCACCTTAAACAACCCCCCCCATCAATAATAGTAATGGTCATCTATTGTGATGGTTAGTGTTAATTGTTAACCTGGCAGAATCTGGAATCCCATTCCAGATGGGGCTCTGGGCTTGGCTGTTGGGAATTATCTTGGTCATCGTAGCTGATATGGGAGAAGCTGTATATGATTCATGGCCCATGTGCTGGCTGGAGTCCTGGATCATATAAACAAACAAGTGGGAGTGAAGATCAATACTGCCTCCATCCTCCTCTGCTCTCTCCTTCACCAGTTCCCTTCCCTGATGGACTGTTTGCTGGAACTGTGAACAAGCACACAGAAATTCCTTCTCCTTCAAGTTGCTTTTGTCAGCAACAGGAAAAGAAATTAAACAATCTAAGCATCCAAGCCTAGCTTAAGTCTTACATGCATGGAAACAGATCTCGTGGATTTCTGGGAGGTGTGGGAGGGGATGTGTCTATGAAATGGTCCAACCAAAGACATTGAGTTTTATAAAAACATTTTCCTGATTATTTCCCCATTTCATGATTAAGACCCATAAGCAAAAGAAAACGATGCATACACGTTACAATTTCAGTGCCTTATGCCTCCTCATGGCTGTATCATGCTTCTAGTTAGAACATAAGCGTGGTATCCTCTGCTTCTACTGGAAGAAGGATGGAGGGCAGGATGGCAATATGGCCATGTTTTTCTTTTGTGAGAGCCCAAGAGTGTATGTGTGGTGTGGCGTTTTGAACATCTTCTCTGGCATTCTTTTTGCTAAGCTGACCCAAGGGAAAGATCAGCATAGTAGTTAGATCAGTACAATGCCTGGTCCTTCTGTGGATAGTGGCCAATCAGATTTATGTGTGGTTTCTCAGCTGTGACTTGAGAAGGGGAGACCATTATCTAGGTATATATTTCAATGGAAGGGCATTTGGGTCCTGAAGAGCAAACACCCATTCAAGCTGGAGTAGGTAAAAAAAAAAAAATGTTGTTGAAAGACAAGGAAGGTAGTAAGTGAATGAAGAAAAGAAATAAAAGGAAAGGAACATGTATGTTCCTAGGTATGATGGAGGAGATGGTTTACTGTAGCTATGTGGGAGAGCATAACCAGAGGTGGGGAAATCTGGGCAAAGGCAGAGTTGACGAGACCAGATTGAACTGTGCCAGGAGAGGAGAGGAGGGGAAGGGAGGGGATGGATCAGATGCAGCAGCCAGGAGACCCAAATTTAGAAAGAGGGCGGGTAGCTGGGCGGCGGTGGTGGCACAAACCTTTAATCCCAGCACTTGGGAGGCAGAGGCAGGTGGATTTCTGAGTTTGAGGCCAGCCTGGTCTACAAAGTGAGTTACAGGACAGTCAGGACTATACAGAAAAACTCTGTCTCGAAAAACAAACAAACAAAAAAAAAAAAACAAAAAAGAAAGAAAGAAAGAAAGAAAGAAAGAAAGAAAGAAAGAAAGAAAGAAAGGGTGGGTAACTAAAACAGTTGGATTATATAGGAGGGGCAGCCCAGCCCCTGGGCTGCAGAGTTCAGGAATGGGAGCAGGATGTGCCAGCCAGGAGGACCTTGTGATCAGAAGGGACTCGGGCATGCAGGGAGAACCTGAGTCCAGTATCCACTTTGATGTGTAAAATAGGAACCTCAGAAGTTTGTCTATGTTTGAAACCTAACAGTAAAGGATGTCTAAGTTGGGAGATCTGCCTAAACCCTCAGGTTATCTGCAGAGGGGTTTGCAAAACCACCTTTCCTGATGGGAAGCGTGTCCACATCTCCTTTGGCATCCTGAGTCTGCAGACTACAATGGCAGACCCAGCACAGCTGCGGCTTACACAGGTTAGGCTTGTGTGTACCACCGTAGGTCACCATGCTCTGTCACTCCAACTTAACAGGTGATTGCTAAGCCCACCGTAACTTAGTTCTGCAGCCCCAGCCCTCTTTTTAACTTTATTTTTATGTGTTTGAGTGTTTGTCTGCATGTAAAAATGTGTGCCACGACCTTGCCTGGTACCCACAGAGGTCAGAAGAAGGCATCAAAACCATAGAACTGGAGTTAGAGATGGTTATGAACTGTGTGGGTGCTGGCAATGGAACCTGGGTCTTCTTTTTTTTTTTTAATTAGATGTTTTCTTTATTTACATGTCATATGATTTTTCTTTTCCCAGTTTCCCCTCCCAGGAACAAACAAACAAACAAACAAACAAAAGCAACAAGAACAAACCCCTGTTGCCTCCCCCATCCCCATGCCTGCCACCCCGCCCTCTCCCACTTATTGGCCCTGGCATTCCCCTACACTGGGGCACAGAACCTTCACAGGGCCAAGAACCTCTCCTCCCATTGATGATTGATTTTGCAATCCTCTACTATACACTTGCTGCCAGAACAATCAGTCCTACCATGTATCCCCAATGAAGGAGTTAGAGAAAGGACCAATGGAGCTGAAGGGTTTGCAGCCCCCTAGGATGAACAACAATATGAATGAACTAGTATACCCTCAGAGCTCCTAGGGACTCAACCACCAACCAAGGAGTATACATGGTAGGACTGATTGTTCTGGGTCTTCTACAAGAACAACAAATGTTCTTAATTGTTAAGCCATCTTCTCCAGTCCCGTAGGCCCACACAGTCTTATAGACAAGTCATTGAGAAGCTCTCACTGTGAGGACTTAGGCCTCTGAACAGAGGTTTATCAATGTGGTTGATGCTTCAGGGATTTTCTAAGGTCCCCACTGCTTCATCTGTAAGATGATTTTCAGTGGCTCAGGTTCTCTGGCTGCCCCATGGCATGTATTAACCTAAGTGCTGCTTCTCTGTTTTCTCTCCAGGAAGCAATGCCTGCGTTCCTCAGCCCTGCAGTCTATTGTGTCTCCCTAAGGCCAACAACAGCAAAAGCTGCAGGTGTCCAGAAGGTGTGACCAGCAGTGTCCTCCCCTCTGGGGACCTGATGTGTGACTGCCCTCATGGATATCAGAGGAAGAACAACACCTGTGTCAAAGAAGGTGCATCCCTGGTTTTCCCTACGGTCTTTCTCCTCCCCTTCTGATCTCAGTGTTTCCTAGGTTTTGGATATTAGAAAATGTCCTAGTGGAAATGATACCTGCTAGATACCAAGAGGTATTCTGGTCCAGGTTGTAAGGCCTCTGGCTCTCACAGCAGTCCTGGCCTGTTCATATAAAGGTTATAGATTGATGGCAACTGATGCAGCTTCCCACAGGCCCAACTTCCTTTTGTTCTGTGCACTCTCCTCTACACAACTGCAGAGCAGCTCGCCTTCCAAACATGACTGGCTGAACTGTGTCAGAGCAGACCGCTCTCTATCTGCCACCACAGAGCTTGGAATGGCCCAGATGTTTGAAATCAGTGTTGGCAGAGGTCTAAAAGTCTTGACTTCCAAGCTGTGAGCAAGTCAATGACAGTAGGAGCTTTTGTCTTTAGCCAGTTTGAATTTGAATAATTTTTTTTTCAAAAAAAGAGAATCTGACTTGACAACCCCTACCTAGTTCCCCCAGAATCCCCAACCCCCCCATCTTGTTCCCCACCCTGCCAATCCCAAACCCCCAGTTTCTAGCCTCATATCCCTATCAGCCAGTGCCCAGGAAAGGTGGTCTGGCCTGAAGTTTGTGGATTGATGGCTGAATTCCTGTCTTTTCCTTATTCTCTAGGTCATATTTACTTTGCAATCCTAACCATCCTTGTCTGAGGTCAGGGCAGGCAAGTGTACAATGAAAGCTTTATTGGCCAGCTTCCCTAAGGAATACAAATGGAGAGAAGATGACCGTCCCTCCCTCAGAAACAGAAGGCTTCCTTTCATGCTCTGAATGGCATCTTAAAGCTATTTGGAAAGAAAGTCAATAGTAAATTATAAGAAGAGGGCAGAAAGGCTTCTCCGGTCACCACTTGGAATGCTTTCGATTGTCCACACAGGCCACTGGTGTCCTTGACCCAGTGTGCTGAACAGTGCTTTTATGTCCTCTATAAGTCCTTGCTTTAAAGAAGCCATGGGACAAAATAAATAAACAAGTAAAATAAAAATAAAAAAATTATAAAATCTCAGTAAGCTGCTTGTTTATTGAATTAGTGTTTACATGGATATGTAAGTATTGCCTAATTACATAAAATCAACCCTTCCTAACCCAAAATCCATGACTTCTGTGGATAATAGATTCTATGGATCCTCAAGTCCTTTGAATAAGAGCATAGGATTCGCTTGTAACCTGCTGTATAGATTTCCTTTGTAGAAGTGCATAGGATTTACATGTAACATATATCCAACGTGCTGTATACATTCAGTCCCCTCTAGAAGACTGATAATACATACCTACTGCACTTCAGGGAATAATATCAAGGAGAACGAAGTTTGTCCAGGTGCAGTACAGATGCAAGTCCCCCCAACTCCCCACCCCTGCATATTTCTGATGTTTGGTTAGCTGAATCTTGAACATGGAAGCCATGAGTTCACAGAGCCAATGAGGTGTATATTGTACCTGTAGATGAATGGCCTGGGTATGTCTGATACTCTGTAGACACAGCCTCTTGAAGGATTGTTTATGTGTAATTTATATTTTATTTCTGCTGATGGTGAGATTCGTTTGACACCAGGAGACCCAGTTAGTGTCAGCCTTTCCCTTTTTCTCATAGTACTCACCTTCACACACTTGCAGCCTGCCTCACCTTCAGTTTTCATTTAAAGAGGAAAGAAAAAGGCTCATGAGGTGTGTGTGTGTGTGTGTGTGTGTGTGTGTGTGTGTGTGCATGCACGAGTGTTTACTGCCTCCTATGCATGCGTGAGCACTTGGCCCTTCCCCCTCCCCATCTGCCGCAGAATGTAGTTGGGGGAAGAGAAAAGGAAACTGAGAAGAGAAAGTTTTGTGGTCCAGGGGTAAGAATAACGCTGGCTCCCCTCCTCCCCGCACAGAGAACACCTGCCTTCGCAACCAGTACCGCTGCAGCAACGGCAACTGTATCAACAGCATTTGGTGGTGTGATTTCGACAATGACTGTGGAGACATGAGTGACGAGAGAAATTGCCGTGAGTCTCCAGGCGTAGGATACCATTCATTGCTCAGGGGCCTGGCTGGTGGCCTGTCGTTTGGGGTTCTGGCTGGACACTATGATGGTGTTTATCTACATGGATGGGATTTGGCCAAAAACCCCACACGTAGATATGTATCAGTTTATTACACATGTAAATTTAAATCATATTGATACTTATACTTTAGCATTCAAGGTTGAAACTGAGCTGACTGGATAATGTGGATCATGAGCTTGGTGTCTGCACTGTAATACTGGGTGCCATCACTGGTAGCTCAGGGGTGCATGACACAATTTGATTTGTTAATTCAGCACTCAGACATTCAAAGCCAGGCAGCAGGTGTCGCCTCCTGTGCTGCTTCTCTTAGGTGATGTAGGTGCATGCCAGGCTGAAGAGAGATTGTTATAACTGGTCAGTAGTGCCATAGGGCCTGGAATGTGGAGGAATGTTGGTACGTAGGTTGTCTCCAAGTGACCTTTGCATTGAGTCGCTTCTGAGGTCCAACTCCATTTTACAGGCTTAGAGATAGACAGCTACTTAACCTTAGCTCTCCTTTCCCAGATTTGGTTTTAATGGTTTTGAATTTCTTCATTAAGACATACTCTCACTGATACTTATTTAGCACCTCTATCTCAGGCTCTTTGCTGGGCTTCCAGGAGGTAGGGAAGTTTGTATCTGAGAAGCCAGTGGCAGTACAATAGAGTGCTGGGTGCCAGGATGAGCAACTATATTGTCTGGGAAAGTCAGCTCCCGTATGCACAGATGAGGGCATCTGAGGAGTATGGGGAGCACTGAGCAGAGGTAGAGTGATGACAACGGAGCCTCGTGCTCCCACTCCTGTGGACGATAGGGCAGGTAGGATATGGTGCATAACCCAGATCAGCAGTTTTGTGGGTGTTACTGGACGAGCAGATGGGAAACACCCCCGTGCTATGGCAAGGACTTGCCTTTGGAAGGATAAACAGTGGGCAGAATGAACTGGATGAGAGAGAACCCGACTGCAAGCAGGGAACCCAGAGACCATGGCAGGCTTGTCTTTCCTATCTGGCTACCTGGAGGCTCTTTCACCATTTGAACAGTAGAGCAGGTTGACGAGGGAAGCCTGTGGGCCCTGACAGATGTGTGTAGGCCTTCTCTGGAGCACATGCTGGGATACCATGTGCCTTAACATGGGTAACAGCTTTTTAGCAAGCTTATCTAGTTTGCATCTAACATAACTTGTTAGGTTTACCTGGGCCTTGCAATGCCCTTCCCTGCCCTCTTTGGCTTGTTGGAAGTTTTGTATGAGTTTTTATATACTCCCATTTTTCCTTGACCTCAGTGAATGCTTGTCCCATCTAGGGACATGATTGTATTAGTTCTTCTCTCCTATATTATAATCCCAATACCAACTTCCTCTCCCTCCCGTCCTCTCAGTCCCTCCTGCCACCCCTCTCCCCCCCAGATCCACTCCTCCTTCATTTTCCTTTAGAAAAGAGCAGACCTTCCAAGGGTATAAACAGAGCACGGCATAAAAAGTTATAGTAGGGCCAGATACATACCCTCATATAAAGGCTGGCCTAGGCACCCGGTAGGAGGAAAAGGCTCCCAAAAGCAGGAAAAAGAATCAAGAGACAGTTCCTGTTCCCACTGTTAGGAGTCCCACAAAACACCCAGCTATACAACCATAACACATATGCAAAGGACCCACACAGGTCCTGATTGTCACCTCCCTCCCTGTGAGCCTTTAGGAGCCCTGACTAATTGATTCTGTGGGGTGTGTTGTCATGGTGCAGAGGTGTATCTTAAGGGGCAGGTTGGGAAAGGCTTGTGCCTCTGGTTGTCTTTATTTTTTTAATAGGCCTTTTTTCATTTATCTATGTTGTTGCAGGAAGGTGTGATGTTTGCGAGGGGATAGACAAAGCTCTTTTAAAACATTAATAAATATTATTAAGTACATAAAGGAGATAATGGAAGGGAAATATTCCATATAGGGCTGTGGGAAATAGTTCAGACATTAGGCATAGCAGAAATAAAGAAAAGTAAGTTAGCTTTCCTGTGCCCCGGGCTCAGGGTCTCCTAACAGCTCCGTCTGTGCACAGAAATCATGACCCCTGTGTTTGTGCAGGTGGCTACTGGCCTCACTGGCCTCCCACAGCCCTAGCCCCGTGACTGGTCTCACAGATTTCTGCACAGTGTGAACCCCTGCAGTGGGTGAAGTATGGGGCTGGCTCTGCCCTCCTGGTTTGGTGTCTGTCAGCTGAGGTTGAGAACACCCCTACCCCATCTTGCCCTTAGACAACCTTTGCTCCCCTCTTTCTCACATATCTAAACCCACTTGGCTTAGGTCTCCACATGTCGGATGTGACAGGGGTGAGGTGATAAAGAATGGTAGGCATTTGAAACCTCTCTCCTGGGAACCAAACAGAGGGGCCAGATCTGTCTCTCACGGCCTCTCCTTATCAAAGAGTGACAAGCCTGTCCTGCTTATCCAGATGGTAAGCAAAGCCTTGTCTGCAGGCCAGGTTGTAGAACATGGTAGGTGTGGCAGGGTGCTGTGGCATGGAGTGACTGCTGAGCCATCCTGTCAGCTGCAAGAGAAGAGCAGAGGGGGCTTGCAGGCGACTTAGGAGGGAATGTCAGTCATTTTCCTCCCTGTTAAACAGACTCCTCCACCTGGGTGAGTGCCAGGCACTCAGGTTTTCACAGGAATGTGACTCCCTGCAGTCTTGTCATTTTGTATTCATTCCCTGCCTCCTACTAGGAGCTCAATTACTGAGAAGAAATGGAAGCTCAAATAAGAGCTGCTGGGACATCTAGCAACAATGTTGCTGTTTGGTGTTTTATTGTACTGGGACCCTCCATCCTCTGTTCCAGGATGCTGCTTGGCTCTGTGTCAGCTCCTTAACAGCTTGGAGAACAGTCTTCCCTCATTTCTCCTCAGGGCCTCCCCCGCCCCCTCCAGGGGCTCAGGGTTTCTGGATCAGCCGGAATGTTTCTGTTTAGGAGAGTAAGTGAATCGATACTCAGACCCATCCTTATGATGCTGAGGGAGAAGAGAGACACCTCTAGAAGTCATTACCTCTGCAATCTGCTCAATAGGGTGTGGCCCTAACCCTGAATTCTTCTGTATCCATGATAAGGCACCAGGTGGCAGTCATCTCTGTTGATATTAGAGGGGAGTGGGGTGCAAAGGATAAGGATTGTAGATGGGAGAGTGAGTCCTGGTTGATTGTGGCACAGTTACTTTACCTTCTCCTTACAACAGAGGAAATTGTAGCTTAGGGAGAGTTAGTGCGAGGACTTTAACCCCAGCCCTTACTGAGTACAGATATAACACTTGTTTCTGCTGTAGGATTCTGGGTGTGCACTCCTTTCACCTGTACAATGTGTGACAGCCACTGGTAGGGGACAGAGGGTAAAGATCCCTTAAGGACAACGGAGTTTATGTTGCTTGCTTAGGAAGAGTGCTTGATAAGCTGGAAGGATGTTAGGATTTTCAGCCCTGTACTTTCTCTCTCAGCCAGAGAGCAGTGTCTCACGCTCTGGGCCCCATTTCTGTCTACATCCAGGCCTGGAAAATACATGCCCTTACCTAGCTTGCATGGGAGTTTCGGGTTCCTGTGAGATTTGTTTCTGCCAGGAGGTCAGGTGTAGTTCTTGTTATAACTAAAGCCTCCCTTCCTCTAGTTTTAGCTGCTACTCTGGTGGGGAGTTTTGTAGCCGGATGGGATGAACTGGATATAACAAATGTGTCAATAGTAACAAATGTGTCAATGTGTCTCTCTCTCTTTTTTCTTTTTTTTTTTTCCTCACTGTAGCCACGACGATCTGTGATGCAGACACTCAGTTCCGGTGCCAGGAGTCAGGGACTTGCATTCCGCTTTCCTATAAGTGTGACCTTGAAGATGACTGTGGAGATAACAGTGATGAGAGTCACTGTGGTAAGGGAATGTTCCTGGGAGGGTCCTCATGCTGCTCTCAGGGCTGTGCTAGTGGATGGGGTGGGCTGCAGTTGAGAATTACTGATGGACAATTTGGGACTTAGCATCTCCCACCTGCATGCCCTCCTCTACCCACATATCAGGGGCCTGTCGCATCTTTCCTCTGCTCAGTTTTTGTAGGGCCATTTCACTGTCTTTCATGCACATTCCGTTACTCTGAAAACACTTGTGGTTTTCTCCCACCTCCATCACATATTCATGATCAGCCTTTGTTTTCCATTCTGGGAAATGGATCCTGTTTTCTCTTTTAGATAATCTGTACATGAGACGTGTGTATGTGTGTGTGTGTACATGCACCGGAGCACACATATGGAGGTCAGAGGACAACCTCATGAGCTCTCTCTTTCCACTTTTACATGGTGTCTTAGGGTTTCCATTGCTGTGACCAAAGCAGTTCTTATAAAGGACAACGTTTAATTGGGGATAGCTTACAGGTTCAGAGGTTCACTTCATTATTATCTAGGTGGGAAGCATGGTGGTGTGAGACAGACATGGGGCTGGTGGAGCCAAAAGTTCTACATCTTGATCTAAAGGCAGACAGGAAAGGCTGGCCTCCAGGCAGTTAAGATGAGGGTCTCAAAGCCCACCCTCACAGTGACGTACTTCCTTTAACAAGGCCACACCTCCTAATGGTGCCACTCCGTGGGACGGAATGAAGGGTGTCAGGCTTACATGGCAAGTACCTTCATCTACTGCACTGAGCCAGTCACCTACTCCACGCCTCCTGTTCTTTTTTTTTTTTTTTTTTTTTTTTGAGGCTTAAGATAATTCCACTTGGAAGTTCTCTGTCTCAATCCTTTTAGGCTTCTGTAAAAAAAAATAATAATAAACTTAAACCATATGACTTAAAACCAGTAGAGATTAATTTCTCCTCATCTTGGAATCTGGAGTTTCCAGATCAAGGTACCAGCAGATTCACCATCTTGTGAAGTGCTGGCCTATCATATGGTACTTAGAGAACGTATCCCTAGGAGGCAAAAGTGGTGAAGAGAGCCTGCCTTCTCCCTTAGTGAAGTCGTGGATCCTGTTCTTAACCACCTTTTAAAGTTCCTGTCTCTTGTTCTGCTGCACCAATGATGAATTCCTTGTAGGGGTTTGGGGGTAGTGGTATGTTCAGGCCTCAGTGGGATTTTGTGATTCCCCAGGACCTAAAACAGATATTATGGGGAATCCTTGCTTCTTTTGTCCAAGCTGCACTGCATTATTAGCCCCAGGAACTGTTCCTTTTGGAGAGCAAAGCCATGGGCATCCCCGAGGGAAGTCCTGAGCTCTATCTCCTCCCTCAGCAGTCTCAACACTAGAGCCAGTTCCCTCGAGGTGAGCATCTTCCAGTGAGCAGCCCACAGCTCTCCCTCAACAATGGACTGTGTCTCTAGGATCTTGGATGCTCAAAACTTCTGCTCTCTGGCCTCCCTCATCATAACTTTAGTCTCATAACAGGTATAGAAATGTTTGTGGAGTACATAGAGAATGCCATGATAAATGGGAGAGGTCATTTTTTTCTCAGTGTCTCTAGATCTTAGCACATCTAGAACCCATTTGCAACATGCATGGTGGGAACTGTTCTAGATGACCTTACATCCTTGGTTTGAGGCCTTTCTGTCCACCATGTCTGTCTGTGGATGATCCATGATGGATGGCTCCTGGTGAAGGTCTTTGTGTCTACACTGTCTGAACAATCGGTGGCGTGTGCCCATTTCAGACTTCTTAGATGTCTAACCTCAGAGGTAGAGTTCTGAGCATGCCCTGCCTCCCATCTCCAATCTCTGCTGTGCTTTCTCCCTACAGAGATGCACCAGTGTCGCAGCGATGAGTTCAACTGCAGCTCTGGGATGTGCATCAGGTCCTCCTGGGTGTGCGATGGAGACAACGACTGTAGAGACTGGTCTGATGAAGCCAACTGTACTGGTCAGTACTTCCTAGACCTAGTAAACAATGATTATTTAGTTGTGTGCTAGTTAGCATTTAGGCCATAAGTGAGCATAGAAATTAGACACTGAGAATTTGTATTAGAAACAGCCAGGTCAGCCTTCCTCAGAGCTTGTGTGTAATGAGGTAGGAGCTATGAACAGAACTCCGCAGTATTCTGGGGAAATCTATATTCTGGATTCATCTTCTTAGCTCTTCAGGACTGATAAATAAGAAAACATTCATATAGACTGACTGTTGGTCTAAGAACCATGCCTTTTTAAATATTTATTTTTATCTTATGTGTATTGGTGTTTTGCCTGCATGTATGTATTTGTGCCATATGTATGCAGTGCCCTCAGAGAAGGTCAGAGAAGGGCATCCCATCCTCTAGAACTGGTTACAGATGGGATGTGAGCTGTCAAATCCATGGTTTGAGTAGCTAAACTATTAAGTGTTCTCTAAAAGGGTTAAAATGCAAACTGGGCTTGTATTTCTTTGAGGTAGGATTTTATCCTTGGGAATATCTTGGGTGGGAAAGGAGTGTTAGGTGCGATAAGATAGGGGCTATGTTCCACTTCGTCTCTTGGTTTCATGCATGCCTACATTATTTTTGTGAATGACTGAATGTCAATGTTTGTGGGAATGGGGTAGTTCATTGAGTTGGGAATTTTGTGAGAAATGAACACAAATCCATCTTACTATCCTTCTTGATGGACCCTATGTTTTTATATGACTTTCCCTAATTCCTGGATTCCTTTAGAAGCTGGAATTAAATTTGGTTCTGAGCACTCTAAAACAATGGCCCTGTGTATTATTAGGATGCTCAGTAATGTCTCCCAATCTCAGCCCTGAGAAGGCCACATGTCTTTCGGGTGTGGTCTCCCCTAGAAGGATGCAGGACCATTCTTCTGTGCCGTGTGTGTGACCTACTGAGGAAGGAAATGTAAACTGTCATAGGAGCTGCCATGAGCCCAGAAGCATGGAGAGGCTAGATAATTAGTTAACATGTTAGAAGGGTGCACCCAGGCATTCAGTATATAAATTGCAGCATGGTTGAACACCTCTTTAGTGCTGCCTTGTTAGAATTACCCAGCTTGTAGTAGCTTGTGCCAGGAATGAATTAACACTTCAGAACCATGGGTGGGCGTGTCATAGGCTCCAGGTCTGATCTGTGCTTTTCTGTAGACAGCGATGCAACTTTGTTTGCTGTTTAATGGCAACCTTGAGCCAAGGTTCTTCAAACCCTTTTAAGATAGAATTTCCTTCTTGCCATCTCAAAATAGTTGGAAGGTGGGTGGATTTGAGCTCATTCTGCCAATAGGTGTGACACTTCATTTCCTGATATATTGGTTTAAGACAAAGAGGATGGGTCAGGTGGTCTGTCCTGGTGGACTCAGCTCACTGTGCTTTCTGAGTTGAGAATGTTCTCATTCTCATCCACTACTTTGCTACCCAGGGTCTGTTTGGGGTCTTTATTCCTTTAAAAAATCTTAATCATTTCGATGTTCACTTTAGAAAGAATTTCTTTGTACTTGTAACATCCTTCTTCTCTCATAAGCACTTTATATCTTTGCCCACAATTCCAAAATTAAAATGCTTAGTAAACTATTCAGTATTTAAAAACACTGGATATTTTTGAACATTGGGGCTGGGAGTGTAGGCAGTGATACAACATTTGCCCAGCATGATTGAGACCCTAGGTTTGATTCCCATCACCTCTAAATAAATGAATTAATAAATAATAAATAAATATCTAAAATTAGTCAGTTATTACTTATTTCTATCTACCTACCTATCATCTGTCTGTCTATCTATCTACCATCCATCTATCATCTATTTATCTAGTAGCTATCATCTATCAATCACCTATCTACCATCTGTTTATCTATCACCCATTTCTCTATTAACTATCAATAACCTATCTTCCATCTATTTATCTATCATTTATTTATCTATTATATATTATTACCATCTATCAATTATCTGTCTGTCTGTCTATCTATCTATCTATCTATCTATCTATCTATCTATCTATCTATCTATCTATCTATCTAAATATTTACCTAGTGTGTGTACGGCCCGAGTGCACACACCTGTAAAGATGTATAGAAGTCACAGGACAACTTGCAGGAGTCAGTTCTTCCCTTCTACCATGCCGATCCCAGGGATTGAATTCTGGTTGTCAGGACTGGCAGCGAGTGCCTCCGTCTGCTGAACACTCTTGCCTGCTCCCACCTTACTACTTTGAGTAGCTGTACTTATTTGTCAGTATGTCACTTTACCAACTATTGTCTTGTGTGTTTCAGTGGTTCTTACAACACTGAGTCTGCTAAGTCATCTCAGGGTTCCGTGAGTATTAATGTGTCGCTAGCCCTTAGTCTCAGATTCAAATGAGGCTGGGTTTCTCCATTTATAGTATTTTCCTGTAATTTTATCGATGGAATTATTGCAGTTCTTATAGACTCCTGTGCTCATTTTAATTCTCTTCTCAGAGAATCTGTAATGATGACATCCTTGTTTCTATAGTTTTTATTGTTATGAAAGTTTAGCTATTTTCTTTCGAGACTTGTTTTCTTTTCAAGGTCTGAGAATTTATGCTTTTCATCTGTTCTTGGATCTTGCAGTCAAGTAGTTCATGACGGTCTCTGGTCCTCAGCAACTACTCTCATCCCTTCCCTGGGCAGCCTCATCCTATGGCTCACTCGCTGCTCTCAGCCCTTCCCTGGGCAGCCTCATCCTGTGGCTCATTGCTCTCAGCCCTTCCCTGGGCAGCCTCATCCTGTGGCTCCCCGCTCTCAGCCCTTCCCTGGGCATCATCATCCTGTGGCTTGCTGCTCTCAGCCCTTCCCTGGCCAGCCTCATCCTGTGGCTCGCTGCTCTCAGCCCTTCCCTGGGCAGCCTCATCCTGTGGCTCGCTGCTCTCAGCCCTTCCCTGGGCAGCCTCATCCTGTGGCTTTCTCGCTATTCTCAGCCCTTCCCTGGGCAGCATCATCCTGTGGCTCACTGCTCTCAGCCCTTCCCTGGGCAGCCTCATCCTGTGGCTCCCTCTTTCTGTTTTTATGTTTATTCCTTTGAACTCTTAGCTTGACTCTGAATTACTTCTTTAGAGCTGCCTTCCACTTCTTAAGTTCTCTTTTCAGCTAAATCTAATTCTTATTTTTATGGCTATAGATTTTTTTTTAATCTAAAACATCTATGTTTTTTAAATGAATAAATTTTTAAATAAATAAATATTATGTCTAAAACATCTAGTTATTTTTCAGTGATAACCTGTAATTCTTCCTAGTTCTCTTTATGTTTTTTTTATATCTTTAATTATTCAAGTTTAGTTCTAGTCACACTTCTTTCCCCCCAGTGCACTTCGCACGCAGTCCAGTGGTTTGTAAGAAGTGAGACAGAGGTCTTCCTCCTTAGATTTTAGTATCCATCTGTTTAGGTCCACTTATGTGGTAATGATTTTAATCAGGTGTTCCAACTGATGTTGATAAGTTGGGGAAAATCAAAGCCTGAGAGGAAGTTGGTGGGATGCCTCAGATACTCACCCCACTCACCCCACAGTTGCAGTGAATACCCCCATCATCCTGAGTCTCCAAAGGCTACAGCCTCTCTCCATCTGGGTAACTGAAGGTTTTTTTTCTTTTTGAGCATATATTATTTCTCAGACACTAAAAATCAGAGGACTAGTCAATTCCTCAGAAGATTTTAGTTTTTAATCCTGAAAAGGAAAAGGCTATACATTCCAGGCATGCCTGATCAGTTGAGTAAAATTCTGAAAGCTGATTAATCCTTCTGATCTCTGCCTCTGGGCTACAATCTGGAGATCTCAGACGCACCTCCTAGGCTGTCATTTGGAAACCCTACTGGAACTCTGAAATTGTAATCAATTAAAAACAAAGTGCACAAGCTGAATAACAGGTAGATCCTCTAGGTAACAGCTTTAAGTGAGTTTATGCTCTGTGAAAATGAGCCAGGCTGAGGCTGGTTAGAAGACGTTGGACTCTCAGCATCGATAAATCAGAGTGTAGGTAATGGCTCTTGCTAGACAGAGACTCATGTAACACGCACCATTCATAGATTCCGCTTTTCAGCATGAGTGTATTTTAAAAGATGTTTAATGGATTCTAAGTGCCCTGGCTTGTAAACATTGAAAGATCCCTGCGGACTTATATACGTGCTTCTTTGGTCTTCAAAGAGATGAAAAGACAGATAATGGATTGTATGTGTTTCAAAATGGTTTGAAGAAATAGGTTCTGGGTATTTCTGGGCATTGCAAAAGAGCAGCCTTCAGTTCACTGGGAATTCTGGCAGACGTGAGCCATTTTTCTAACCCTCCAGCAGTGTACCACCCGTCATCTGAACTGGATAAAACTCAGTAGCTTGCTCTCAACAGTCCCCTCTGGGTGGTTTTTCTCCTTCTTTTGGGAGGACGTCCGTTCACACAGCAGGAGCCACAAGGAACTTGTCTAGGTTACAATATTTCCTTGCCTGCGTTCTCACTCTCTACTGTTCGACGTATTACCAATGACCTACTCCTATCCAAACACGTTAAATAGAAAATTCCACAAATAAATAATCTTTACATGGTAAGTGAGTTTTATTAGCCATGCTCTAATTGTCCTGTTTTATTATTAACTTGTTTTTTATTTTTATTTTAATTATTATTATTTTTATTTTTTTAATTTTTATTCTTATTAACTAATTTGTGGATTCTATTTCTGTGATTGAAACATCATAAGGAATGTGTTAGGACATATATATGCAGTGATCAGTAGTATCTAAAGTTCTGGATATCCATGCAATGTCTTAAAGTGTACTCCCTGTAAATCAGGGGGCCACTATGTACTTCTTTATGTTACTTGTGAACAACACACCATCTGGCTTTCCTTCAGCAGTGAACAGATGAAAAACAGCTTCCTGTTTCTTCTTGGGAGGACCATTACACTGCTGGTTTGGGTTGATACAAAGGATTATAAAGGTTAGCTCAAAGTATTGAGCTAACCTTTGAGATTTGGAGATATATTTAATGACTTTTTATGTGCAAATGAAGCCATTAGTTTATAACAGCACCTGTAAGGCTGGGTATGGTGGTACAGCTTTTAATCCCAGCATTTGGGAAGCAGAGAAAAGTTGATTTCTGTTATGTTCAAAGCTAGCCTGATCTACCGTGAGTTCCTCCGGCAGCCAAAGATACATAGAGAGATCCTAACTCAAATTGAACAAACAAATAAATGGGTAAACCAAAATCAAATGAAAAGCTGCATCTCTTTGTCTCACTAGCTTCTTTTTTAAGTCAACAGTTCTCAACCTGTGGGCTGTGACTCCTTAGATGCTCGAATGACCCTTTTCGCAGGGGTCGATATCTGCCTTATAATTCATAACAGTAACAAGATTGCAGTTATGAAGTAGCAATGAAAGAATTTTATGGTTGGGGCGGTTACTATAGCATGAACCGTGTTAAAGGGCCACAGTGTTAGGATGGTTGAGAATCACTGCTTTAGGTGATTGTACTGGACACTGAATGTGTCAGGTCCTTCCTGGTTCCCAGCTTGCTTCCTTTTAGATTCTGAATGAATGAATCCCTTGTGTTCCGTGGGCCTGGAAGTTTCTGCATTTCAAACAGGGTGGTGTCATTTAGAATTACATAGAATCATGTCACTTCATAACTTAGAAGAATGCTCAAGACACTAGGCCTCCAGACAGTTGCTGAGGAAAGTCTAGAACCTTTCGCGATAACACACAGCACCTCTCATCTTGTGGCATCTGTAGGGAGGAGCCTTCTGGGAGAGCGTGCAGTAGCAGCTCACTGAAGAGGAAGGGCCCACTGTAGATACACACTGCCTGCTGCTGTTACCCCACTGTCTGCTTCCTAATCTCTTGAGCCAGCTCCTCCTGTGTAACACGCTCCGTTGTTGTGAGGAGTCTTTTCTGTGGGGGTGCCTAGGCTTGTCCACTGACTCAGGCCACACTATTCTCTGCCAATGCCTGTTGAGACATTTCTGAATTTAATTCTTGGTGACCTTGGCCCTTGTGCGAAGGAGCCATGTGTATAGCAGTGACTTTTTCTCTAGCGCTGCCTCCTCTTTTCCCTTTCTAACTGAGTGTGGTAGACATGATGCTCTATCACTGGCTGGAACATAGTGATGGAGAGACTAGCACCCCCCCAATCTCTGAGTGTTCCCTACTCTTAGTGGCTCCCTGGTCTCCTGCCTCCTGCCCTCACCTGTCTCTTTAGCAGCAAAGATATTACTAAGGGAAAATGACTTGTACCTCAGCTGCTGTTAAAGTCTCCACCTTGACATCTAGCCTAGAATTTTCTTCTGGTAGTTAATGGGGGAAGGTGGAAAAAGAAGAATGACTTTGTTCTCTTTTCATTGGCAGCCATCTACCACACCTGTGAGGCCTCCAACTTCCAGTGCCACAATGGCCACTGCATCCCCCAGCGATGGGCATGTGACGGTGACGCGGATTGCCAGGATGGTTCTGATGAAGATCCCGTCAGCTGTGGTAAAGGCTGATCCCTGGCCCTTCCCTAGGGCCTGTCATTAAGGGGAGGGGCAGCCAATGAGCCGGGAGGTGAAATTTTGTTCTTCTGTGTTAACAGTCTCTCTCTCACACATACACACACACACACACACACACGCACACACAGAGTAATAGAACCATGTATACAGTACTTTTTCTACTAGATAGTTAACATTTCTTTGCCCGACCTTCTGAATTTTCGTAGAAATAGAGTCACTTGGATCAAATGTCGTCATGTAAGCCCTTCCACACTCTTCTCCTTTCAGATCCCTTTTCCATATACCTGCATTTCCTGGAGTGATCAGTTTTATGAAAGATAGATATTTATTTTCTACTAGTTGTGATCATCTGGTTTACCCAGTTGATCTTTGCTGGGCATTCGAGAGCATCCTACTCTCACTGTTAAGGGAGCAAACTGTCCTATGTCCTTAGAAGGCCCGTTCTGCCTTTGCACTATTTTGGGGGACACTTTGTACAGCATGGACTCATGGTGGCAGAGGTCTCCATGCCTCCCCATGGTTCCCTTCATTGCTAGATTATCTTACGTGCTGTCTGTCCATCCTGAGCTGCGCGTTCCTGGTCACCCCCCTCATGACTTCCTCATCCCACTTATTTTCAGGACTTTATGACTGTGCCTCTCTCCTGTTCTAACCCTTTCCAAGATGGTTTTTTACAAAAGCAGCATTAAGCAATTTCCCAAGTCATAGGCTTGTGGGCCTTTTCTCTATCTGAATGATGCTCTTTGACTAATATTCTAGGAATAATTGTAACACGTTTCCTTGCCTTAGAATCTAGTCTTTGTAGAGTGAACCAACAGCAAGGTACTGGGCTCTCAAATACTGCAAGTGCCGCGGTACACTGCCTTCACTTCTAGCAGTGCTCCTCAGCTTAGGGCAGAGAGACTTAGGGCAACAGAGTCGGCAATAGGATGCTTTAGTTCTGGTTTCAATTTCACCAGAGATGCCTGTGAAACCCCAGGCTCTTAACATCTCTAAGCAAACATACTCCAAAAGGGATTTCTGAAGAATAAGAATCAAGGTGCTAAGTGTTTTGTAGAGCATACAAAAGCCTGAATTTAATAACTCAGATCTCATGTCCTCTTTTGTTTCTGTTTGCTGAAGCTTTTCTCTTTCCTATAAAAAATATAATGAATTTTTTCTAGGTATTTTTAATAAACAATCCACTAATATTCATAGCACTGTCAGCATTCATGTGGTATTAATCAAGAATGATCCTTAATTCTTATGCCTAATAAAGAAGCCAAACTGTGGAGTCTTATGTTACAAAACTCATTTACTTTCTTTCTATAATTGGTTATTTTAATAGTGCAGTCAGGGAATTGAAAATAGAAAAAGCATAAAAGGGTCTAGAGTGAAAGTGGCCCCCACCCACACCAACACCAAAACCCATACCCCTGTCTGTATACTTTCTGCCCCACTCTTGTAAGAAACCATACTTTAATGGGTTTGCATATTGGTCAGTGTTTTTGAATGTTTAAAAACATTCTGTGCATATATAGCTATGTGCTATATAAGGATGTCTCAGTCAGTGATGGGCTTTGTTTACAATGCTCCTAAAGATGACATAGGAGATGTAAAGTTTCTATCAGGTAGTGACTCCAAGCCTCCTAGCATCATGGTGGGATGTGTCACTTGTGGGCTTGTGGCGGTGTTGGGATGATTACGCCTATAGTGCTGCCAGTCATATACACATGCGGTATAAACAATTACGTGTTATGTATGGTGATACCACTTGTGTGCACTGCTATTTGTGTGCTTACTACATGATGTTAACCTTTCTTAGCATTCTTGTGGGACAGCTAGTAGGGCCTGCCACTTTACCTGGTCGACTGCCACACCTTTCCTGTTTACCTCACCTCTCAAGAGCATGTGAAGTGACTGACCCACAGATGCCATCTCGGTCTGTCTAACTGCACATGTGGGATGATCACACAGCAGCAAAACTAACCACCGTCACATATTTTAGCACACACTCCATTGGTATATGAAGTATGTTTATAAATTCAAAGACACATGTGTTCTTTATACCTCTCATATACACATTATATGCTACAAATGATATTTTGTACCTTGTTATTTTTTTACATAGTTGATATCCTAGATTATATATATATTATCTATATTATATTATATTATTATTATCTATCTGTAATATAGATTACATATATATATGTATATTATAATATATATATATATATCTCCTTCAGCCTCATGTCACCTTTTGTTGAGCAGTCCCTCCATACCAGGGGCTGGTCCAATGTGTTACAATGTAACATTTCTGCTTCTTCTAATCTCTGCCTGAAGTTTTGTTCATGCATTATTTTTGAGTTATGTAAATAGAATGCACATCTGCTTTTGGAACTTCAGGATCAAATATATATATGTATATATATATACACACACACACATATATGTATATATATATATATAGTCAGTTCGTAACTTTGCCAGCCAGTAACAAACCACCCTGGAGGTGGTGTGGCCTTGCCCTTGGACAACAAGTGTGAGCACCTGCCTGATTCTTCATTGTTGTTCTTCTGTGATTGACTTAAATTTCAGAGAAAAAGTGCAACGGATTCCACTGCCCAAACGGCACATGCATACCGTCCAGCAAGCATTGTGATGGGCTGAGGGACTGCCCCGACGGCTCCGATGAGCAGCACTGTGGTGAGTCCAGTCCTTGCCCTGGTGGTTGTACCTATCTCTTCTTTACTACCTGGCCTCAGAGTTCTTGACCTAGGGAGTGGGTCAGGCAAGGAGACAGGGTCTGGGGAGAAGGGTACATTAAGATGAACAGGAGAACTACAGTGGTTGAGCACACTTAGGTAAACATTGCCATTTGGTTGCTATGCATACCATCAGCCACGTGGTTTATTTCGCCTGGGCACTTTCCTCTTCCACTTGCCTGGTTTCATTAAAGTTTATCACTGAATATCACTTGAGGAGTATTGCAGGCCCCATTTCAATCCTAAAAAGATTGTCTGTGGTACACATCTGTGGAGAATGCTGGAAATAGCTGGGGACTTTTAAAAGCCACTGTGTCTGGGAGCTACCCCAGATGCTCTGAGCGTGACTCTGGCATTCTGGTGTTCTGTTTTTGTTTTTACAGTGCTCCACATGATTCTCAATGTGCGGTACAGGTTGAGAACAAATGTGTTGGTACAGGTGTCATGATCTGGCCTCTAGGCAGGATCCAGCCTATCACTCAAAAGCATGTATGTTAGTGTGGGCATGGCTGTCTGGCCTGTGGCCAGGTTCATCCCAGTTCTTCTGAATGAAGTCACATTGAACACACTGTGTGCTGCGTGTGGCTGCTCCTACTATGTGTTGCATGTGGCTGCTCTTGTGCTGTTGTGGTGAGACTGAGTAGACAGAAGATACTGTATTCTAGGCTTCTATAAAACAAAAGCCAACATCTCTCATGGCGTGAGGTTCTCATGGGAACAACCTCTGAGGTTAGACATGCTTGCATGCGTGTAATCTGAATTGCGTGCACGCACACACACAGACACACACACAGACACACACAGACACACACAGACATACACACACATACACATACAGGCACACACATACACACAGACACACACACACAAACATACACACACAGACACATATATACACACAGACACACACACAGACACACACATACACACACACACAGACACACAGACACACAAATACACACACACAGACACACACAGACACATACAGACACATACACACAGACACAGACACACA
>NW_022196906.1:35937083-35958990 GCF_008632895.1 Mastomys coucha | reverse complement strand
CACACACACACACACACACACACACACAAATTTGGAGAGAGGGCATATGATAAGGAACTGGAGCCCAAGCGAATGAAAGCTTTTGAAAGGCAGTTATTTCTCACATCCAGATTCCTTCTTGCTATGGGTCCCCATGATCTCTTCTTCACATGCATTCCTGATGTCTGTTCTCACAGGGACACCTATCCTTTTGTGCTTTCTTTCATCCTAGTGACCTTTTTTTAACATCAGTGGCTTTTGGCTTTTCTAAAGGACCTGTCTCCTAATAGAGTTAGTTACATTGGTCTCAGGGTTTCCACAGAGGAGATGGAGACAAGGGTGTGCACACCTGGAATGGTGACTTCTTGTAGAAAATGATTGCTGACCTCCATATCAGAGAGTCAGTGTCCTATTAATCACAGTTAAAGTGTGGGCTTTGTGCCAGGCAGCTCTGGGGTGCAGTTTGGGCTTCTCATTAGTCTTATGCCCTTGGCAGAAAGAGTATTGGATGCTGATACCCTTATTTCCTTGTTCCGTATGTATGCAGAGACAATAAAATCTCTCATACGTTGTCTCCGAGGTGTAACAGTGCACTTTATTACAGGTGCTTTCACTCAGGGCCTTGCATAAAAGGTGCTCCACCCCCAGTGGCTTAGGATCTTTGCATAAAGAGGTGCTCCACCCCCAGTGGCTTAGGATCTTTGCATAAAGAGGTGCTCCACCCCCAGTGCCTCAGGATCTTTGCATAAAGAGGTGCTCCACCCCCAGTGCCTCAGGATCTTTGCATAAAGAGTTGCTCCACCCCCTAACCTCCACCCCCCCATGCCTGTCCCCATCACTAAGCATGGTATCCTGTCCTTGAGCATTTGTTCAGGGCTGTAGACCACCCCTGCCAGCCTTAGCTGCTCATGGCCCCTTCTCCCTTTCAGAGCCCTTCTGCACTCGCTTCATGGACTTTGTGTGTAAGAACCGCCAGCAATGTCTGTTCCACTCCATGGTGTGTGACGGGATCGTCCAGTGCCGAGATGGATCTGACGAGGATGCCACCTTCGCTGGATGCTGTGAGTGGCCGGGGGAGCTAGTGTGCACATGGAATGCACATGGCCACTATGTGGGGCACCTAAGACTCAGATGCAGGTCATGTCTCAGTGCCTGGGCCTGCTTTTGTTGTTGTTCCTTTTCTCACAGAACCATCTCTACTGTGATGCATGAACGTGATGAGGCTGGGGAATGACCAGGACTTTGTCAAGTGTCACCTTATGGGAGAGACTGGCCCTCCATCTTTATTGACAGGCTAATCTCTTTGTAGCACAGCTCTGCCCCAGGGGTCTTCCTGGCACGGATGGATCCCCACTTTGCATACTTTCTTTTACAGCCAGCGTCTCCCGCTGCAAAATATCCCTAGTCATTATTTTTATGTCACTGTGACCGAGTAGCTGGCAGGAAGGATTTACCTTGGCTTGTGGTTCCATAGGGTTTGGTCCATGATCACTTGGCATATACTTGGGCAGAATATTGGGGTGGCGGGAATGTAGAAGGGGAGAGCATTTTACCACATGACTCACGGGTGGGGGGGGCAGAGTGAAAAGGACTTGTGGACCCAGTGCAGCCTTCAAAGGCCCATCCCCAGAGTTAGTACTTTCCCTAGTTACGTTCCACTTCCCAGAGTTCCCATAGCCTCCCAAAATAGTGGCACCAAGTAGGGACCAAGTGTTCAAACATAGGGCCTGCTGGATACATTTCATATTTAAAGCAGAGCACTAGGTCTGTGCATGCCTTAAGCTACCATAGCAAAACCCAGTAGACTGTGTACTTCAACCAACAGAAACTCTGATGCCCACTCTTGAGGTGTTAGGAGCAGTGTCTGGGCTTCCTTCACCCCCTGGTGGTTGCTGTCTCTACCTATGTCTTCACATGATCTTTCTCCTGTATGCATCTGTGTCTAAATTTCCACTGTTGTGTATTTTTATTTAAAGAGACAGGGTCCTACCATGTTGCCTAGGTTAGCACCAAAAACCTGGGTTTAAGTGACAGTCTTTTCCTAAGGACACTAGTCATACTAGATTAGAGCCCACCTTGATGATTCTATTTTAATGTAAATTTCCTCATTAAAAGTGTTATCTCTAAAGCAGGCACAGTATTGGAGCTCAGGGGTTCAGCCCTGTCCATGTCCCCACGTGAGTGAGCCGAATGGCTTAGTTAATGTGTGCTCTGCTGAGACTGGCTCCCGCCTTCATTTCTCAGAGCTCCCTTAGCTCTCAGCCTAGGACCTCAGCTACCAAGCAGCCCTGCTGCTCAGAACTCTCCATCGTGAAGGTAAGCTGGGCCTGACTGCTATTTCTCGCCCTGTAGCTCAAGACCCCGAGTTCCACAAGGAGTGTGATGAGTTCGGCTTCCAGTGTCAGAACGGAGTGTGCATCAGCTTGATTTGGAAATGCGATGGGATGGATGACTGTGGGGACTACTCTGATGAGGCCAACTGTGGTAAGAAGCTGGAAGACCCGGCTCCCTCAGCTAGTCCTCCGGTTACAGGGATGGGGGGATGCTCAAGTGCCTTCTGCTTCCTCAGCAGCACAGGCAGCCTGCTCTCAAGTCCTTGCAGGAGGAGCAGAGTGAAGAGGGAAAGTGGCATCCAGTAGGTGCTAGGCCATTCCACTTCCTTTGTACAGTTGCGGGGGCCACAGCCCATGTACGGAAGATAGTGGGTAAGGGAGAGTGGCGTCTTGGTTACTTTTCTTGTGGCAGAATGCACAAGAGAGCCACCTCTAGGAAGAAACGTTTCTTTTGGCACATAGTGTAAGGGTGCAGTCTGCTGCAGCAAGGGAATGGTGACAACAGCGACCAGAGGCAGCCACATGAGTGCAGACACTCAGTTCAGTTTCTTCTTTGTACCCAGTCCATGGCTGCAGCCCATGGAACATGCCACCCTGACTCAGCATGGGTCTTGCCTGCTCTATTAAACATTTTTGGAAAAACTGTAATATCCACACCCAGAGGAACGTTTCCATGACGATTCTGAGTCCCACTGTATGTTGACAATGGAGATTAGCTGCTGAGGAGCATGCCTCACTCTGGCAGTGACAGACCGAGGCATCATCCTCGGGCTGTCTTCACACTTAAGCTATTTCTTTGGAAAAGTGTCATGGTTAGAACTCAGAGTGACCATTCTCAGGGTACCAGAATAGGTCAGAGAAATAGAAGTTGGGGCCTAAGAGGATGGGATGCTGTTGAGTTTCCATGCGCTCTTTGTCTTTCCTCGGATCCATGAAGATACTGTATGTTCTTTCGGGGAGTCAGACAGGTGCCCTGGGATGTGGCCCTTGGGGAGATAAACAGATGAAGTCTCAGGTTCATATCGCTGCAGCGGAAATGACTGATGTGTTTGATTTCTACAGAAAACCCCACAGAAGCCCCAAACTGCTCCCGCTACTTTCAGTTCCACTGCGAGAATGGCCACTGCATCCCCAACAGGTGGAAATGTGACAGAGAGAATGACTGTGGGGACTGGTCTGATGAGAAGGGTTGTGGAGGTGAGAACCTTGGGGCCTGGGGTCAGCCCCAGCCCCACCCCACCTGGGCAGCAGGACGTCTCTGCCTGGCTGCAGACTCCCACCCTCTTTAGAGTGCCTGGCTTAATCCTCATTGTTTGGCTTCTTTGTAATGCTGAGTTCTTCTGTAATGTCATCCCTCTATGTCTTTCTCATTTTGCATGTTTGTACAGATGCTTGTGGAGGCCACGGGTCAACCTCCACTGTCAGTATTCAGTCTCTTTTCACCTCGGTTTATGAGACAGTCTCTTACTGGGGATATGGGGTTCACCAATTAGGCTAAGCTGGCTGGCCAACAGACTCCAGAGATGCTGGTCTGCCTGTCTTCCCCCCACTGGGGTTATAGAAGCATGCACCACTATGCTTAGCATTTTGTATAGGTTCTGGGGATTGAACTCAGGCCCTCAGCCCAGTTCTGTTTTCCGATCTATGTGATCGGTTTTCACTGTCTCCAAGACTACCCATTCCTCATTCTGAAGGGCTTATTGAGGGAAAGGAGCCCAGAGCCTTGGTTCTAACATTTGGTGTGCAGCCCCCACACACATGTTTCTGGAATATCTTTGAAATGCCAGAGGACCACATATCAGTGCACTTCAATAAGTTTCCAGGTCCCGTGCACTTTGGCATATATATTCAGGGGCCCTGGCTTAGGACATGTGCTTCTGTTGCGCTTTGCCTTTTCATCCTAGGTCATTGATGCTTTAGCTAGAGCCAGGCTAAGCTTCGGTGAGAATGGTCCAGCCGCCTGGGCCTTCCTCATTGCCTGTCCACCTGCTTCCTCTGGCAGCAGTCAGGAGCCCTTGCAAGAGCCAACGCATGCGACTGTTACATTATTGCAAGTGTTGTAGTTTATTAAATCTGCTAAGCAGTATGGAAAGGCTGTCATCTCTTCAGAAACTCCTTCCATACCCCATATAAATGCTATTTATGTGAACTCGTGTTCAGGGCTGTGTCTGCTACTGGTCTCCTTTGACTGGTGCAGCAGGAATGTCAGCATAGGTTTGAGACACACTTTTATTGATGACCAAGCTTCTACTAAAACCTAGAATCTCCTTGCTTGTTCTTCCTCAGATTCACACGTCTTTCCCTCCCCAACCCCCGGGCCCTCCACGTGTCTGCCCAATTACTTCCGCTGCAGCAGCGGGGCCTGTGTGATGGGCACCTGGGTGTGCGACGGCTACAGGGACTGTGCTGATGGCTCAGATGAGGAGGCCTGCCCCTCTCTAGGTGAGTCCTGGCCCTGGTTTGCTCAGCTGGCATTTTCTCTTGTGGAGGGGACTCTGGGTGCATTGTGTACCAAGACCATGTGACAACCCAAAGGAAGCATCCCAACTTTTAAACTGCTCTGTGTACTTTCTGTCGGAAAAATGCCGGTCCTCTGCCTGCCACCCCTGCTTCCCTTGTAGTGGGGAATTACAGTTAGGATAATAAGGAGGTGTTTTGTGTATGTACAAAACTTAGGGGAGAGGACTTAATTTTTATGCTTGCTGGCTGGCTGACCTTCCCTTTAAAAGAAGGGTGACCACTGCCATCTAGTGGCTGATTACAGAAACAGCTGAAAGGTCTTGGCAACTTGATGTTTGAGGTCCACCTTTGAGAAGTCACCTGTCCTGTAGAGAGAACTGGGATGAGGGGGTTTTTCCCTGGCCTGGAAGCAGTTCCAAGCTTGCTTTTGAGAGGAGAACTGACACTTGGTTGAACTGCTTTACATGGTCCTTTTCAGAGCCCACCTCTAGGTCTGCAGAGATCCTCCTCCTCCATGCACACCCCGCTGCTTCCCTGTTTAAAAGTCGCCCGTGGCTTCTTGCCTGGAAAGTCAGAGGAAGCTTTAGGGTTTAGTAGTGGAAAGTTCTGTGACTATTAAACGAGTATCTTAACAATTAGGCAGTCATTTTTAACTGGTGGGTTGCTAATTCATCTTTAAAATTTTGTGTTTTAAAAAATCATTAGCATATATTCATTGTACAAGATTATTATATTCCCATACATGTATACTATGTGCCTTGATCACAGCCATCCACATTATTTCTCAACTTGTCACCTTGCCTTCCCCCTGTGCTCTTGTAGATCAATTTTTAAATCCCCCTTATGTGTATGTCACTGTGTGTGTGTATGTGCCTGTATGTTCATGCATGTTCACATGTATGGAGACCCAAGGACAACTTTAGCACTGGTCTTTGCATCCTATCTTTTTTGGGACAGCCAGGGTCTGTCTCTTGCTGTGTATTGATACATATGCTAATCTAGCTGGCCCTAAAGCTTCTGGGAATTCTCTGACTTCATCTCACCCTAGGGACCCTGGGATTACAGGTTCTCACATCTGTGAGACAAGCACTTTATCTGCTGAGCTATCCTCCCAGGCCAGGAGAGCAATTCTCACCACCCAGCATTTCCCCTTCCCTCTGACCCCATTCCTCCTCTTTTCTCCTCTTCTCCTTTACCTCTCCCCACCCCTCTCCTCTTCTCCCCACCACCCCCTTTCCCTTCTCTTTCTTAGTTACTTTTGGAGAGAGGCTCTCAGTATGCATCCCCGGCTAGCCTTGGGGCTTGTTGTAGCACAGCCTGCAGAGTCTGGGTTGGGTGGATTCGATGCTGCAGCAGCTGAGAACACAGTAGGAGCATCTCAGCATGCTTGTTTCGGCCATGTTGCCATGGTTCTTACCTGTTCCCCCTGATGCTCCCACACAGTTGTCTTTGTGGAGCTGTCCACCATTATGTCTCAGCTTTTCTCCTTTTAATCCTTCCCTCTCATGGTTAATAGAGAAAGTTCCCGGAAGAGAATGTGTAGAAGATATATCTGGGGACTGACATGTTTGAATCTGTTTTGGTCCTATCCTCAGGTCCAATTGACATCTGAGCTGGATTTAGAACATTAGCTTGTCAATTACTTTCCTTTACAATTGTAAGGCATCTGCCGTTGTCCTTTGAGTAGCTTTTAGGAAAGCCATGACCAGCTTGAGCTGATGGTCTGTGTGTGGTTACATTTCATTTTAAATTCTCTGCTCGTTTATCATTATCTTCCTCTTGGCTCCCATGTTCTGACTTTTTATTAGGCCATGCTTGGATGTGCATCCTTTTTTAATCTAGTGTGGAGATCCACGTGTTGGGATTTAAGGGATTTTTTCCTGGAACTGTTTAGTTAATGGCACAAGCCTCTGTTTTCTCCTTCCTGGTGACCTTATTATCTGTCACTGTCTGTTGATTGGATCTCCTCAGGCTCTTTTTTTGTTTGTTTGTTTTTTCAAACAGAATCTTGCTGTGTAGCCTTGCAACTGACTACATAGACCAGATCGGGATCACGCTTATGGTTATCCTCCTACCTCTGTCTCCTGAGTGGTTGCGATTTCAGGCATGAGTCACCACCTCTACAACCCTTATTCTTGACTTTTTTTAAAAAAATCTTTTTTAGATGTAAAGATTTGTGTTTTTCTTCCCGTGTTCCATGACATTCACTTTACATTGCCCTCTCTTCTCCCAAGTGTCTTCATTTCTGTTATTCTGGATTCAATTGTTTTTCATTTTTATTATTATTCCTTTTAGTACTAACACCTGTTCCCATTTGAATGGAGAATATGTGTATGTCTATGAGCATACTAAAGACATTTGGTGTTGAAGTTTATGTCTGTGTATGTTTGGTGATGGGGTGTGTATGTGCAGGATGTGTGTATAATTTGTGTTTCTGTGGGTGCACACACAGCGGCCATGGCAGGGCATTGGGTGTCTTCTATTGCTTTTCAGCTTAATGCTCTGAAACAGTCCTTCACTGAACCTCCTCAGCTTTTTGACAGGGGCACTGGGTATTTGGAATCAAGTCCTCAAGGTTCTTAGTCACTGACCCATCTCCTCAGCCTCCTGACATTTGCTTTTTATAAAGCTGAATTTCCTCCAAACAACCTTTCCTGGAGCTGTATGTGTGTGTGTGTGTGTGCATGAGTGTGCATCTGTGTGTAGGTGTATATGCATACTCGTGTGTGTATGAGCGTGTGTGTAAGCGTGTGTGTGCACACTTGTGTGTGTCTGTGTGTACGAGTGTGTGCATGTATGTGTATGCATATGTGTGAGTATGTGCACACTCATGTATGTGCACATTCGTATGTGTGCACATGCGCATGCATGCATACATACACATGTTGCATTTTATTTTGTTTTTGAGGCTAAAGGTTTTTCTTAGATAATTCTTTATTGCTACACGTGTTTCAGGACAGGAACTAAACTGCTGCTAATCGATTCTGAGCACGCAGCTGAGTATGCCAGCTTTGGGCTTTGATGGCTGGCCTGCCTTTAGCTAGGAAACCCCACAGGCCTTGGTCATTTCGTTTTTCCATGAAGCGGCTCAGTGTACTTAGAGGTGATCCGAGGCCTCCCACCTACTCTGTAAGGCCTCGCGTCAGAGCTCTCAGGAAGTGTCCTGACTTCTCATTGGCTGACTGTATGTCAGGACCTCCGTTATCAGTAGCATCTTCTTTCTCAGGTATGGCTGCTTAGACAGCACTTTTGGTTTGCAAACCACAGTCAGCCAGGCTTCTGGCCTGTTCAGATATGGGCAGTTGTCTCCTGGGGCTGGATCCCGAAGGAGATGGTAGCAAGGAGGCTGCTTTGAAACTTCTGATCCTTCTCCAGTCATCTCTCTCAGGTGAGAGAGGTGATTTTCTGAGCCTTTGGGGGACCCTGTGATACTGAGATGGCTGGCTCAGAGCATTCTCTTCCAATAGCCTCCGGTGGGATGCAGCCCCTCCGACCTCCCTGAATCACTTACTCTGTCCTTTTGCTCTCCTTTCTTCTTATCCATGCCCTTGACTTTAAAGAGAATCTCTCAGGTGAGTCTGTGCTGGGGCCCCGAGAGGAGCATCATAAGGCATTGGTGTCCCCTTTGATTTCTCTGTCCATAGCTGGTAGGTGCGGCCCCCCTGCCCCTGCCCCCAGCACATTGAAGAGTCGAATGGTTGCTCTCCAGGCAAGCTTCCTCCATACCAGAAAGTAACTTAAAAACAACATTTTCCTAGCAAACTCCACCGCTGCCTCCACTCCCACCCAGCTTGGGCAGTGTGACCGATTCGAGTTCGAGTGCCACCAACCAAAGAAATGTATCCCCAACTGGAAGCGCTGTGATGGCCACCAAGATTGCCAAGATGGCCAAGATGAAGCCAACTGCCGTGAGTATCATCTCAGGGCCACTGTTCTGAGTCCTGGGTCCCATTCTTCTGCTTCATCTTTGGGCAGGTGGCTCCTGTCTGCCTCGGGGGTATCTGTGTTTGCTGTATTGTCTATGAGGCCTTAGTGAATGGGCAAACGTCACAGTATATGATAATGATAACAGATTTAATAAGCTGGCTAAATGTTAAATATCAGGAGCATGCATCTCCAGCAGAAAGATTCTGAGTGGAAGAAATACTTTTCTTAAATGAGTTTCTTTTTTTTCCTAAACATATTTAATTCCTGAAAGCACCTGTTAGTAAAGCTATGACCTTTTGGAAATATTTAGTGAGCATCTCAGGCATTTAGAATATTCTATTGGGCAGATCACCCACCGAGCTGTGTTAGAACCTCAGGCTTCATCCTTGGGGTAATTATCCTTAGCGAGAAACAATAAGCCCCACAGGGAACCTGAGCTCCATGGGATGGGATGGCTGTGTCCTGAACTGGCAGTTGTCCCACTGCCAGCTCCTCTCATGTCCCCAGGGAAGCTTCTTGGAGTGATGGATGGACAGACACGCAGGCTGTCCTGCTAACTGATGCCCAGGAGCCAGGGGAGAAAGTAGGCAGCCTAGATGTGAGAAGACAGAGATCCTAAATTTAATCCTTGGCATCCAGTCTGCACCATTAGTGGTTGGCTGCATAGGAAACTCCCTCTGACCAGGGAAAGGGGGCAGGGTTGGAGTGAAGGGGTTGGATTCACCCTTCACCTCTCACCCCTCACTGGGACTTTACTCCACCTGCAACCGACCTATGTTTCTAATGGAAGACACTCCTCATGAATGGGGGTTTGACTTACAGAGATCCCTTCTATCAGTCACTTACCCACTGCAGCTGCAGATGTCCTAGCCGGCCAAATGCCCAGGAGCACGGGGAAGAATTTTCCTCACGTGTATCTCATTTTGCTCAGTCCACACAAGTGGTAGAGGATCTTCCCTGTCTCCAACAAGCTGCTGGCTCAGGAGCCTAGCAGGACCCTCCACTCTTCGTTCACTACTCTGTGTGAAACAGATCCTCTTTAATATAAGTGGAAGTACTAGATTAGGCTGCTGGCTGCACCTCTTTACCTTTGCTAGACCCCAATAACCACCCAGAGAAACCAAGATTTTTTCAAGCTACACCTCAGTAGCTGAACAGTTGAATGACCTACCTTAAGCTCTAAGATAATCTGGCTTCCTTGCAGTCATGAACCCATGGTACTTGCACATTATTATTGATCTGGCTCTTTGGGCTTCAGATGTTTTGTTTTTTTGTGTTTTTTCCCCCCATGGTGTCTTCTCAGACCCTCTTCTACTCACAGTGATCTGAATCTCCTCCCCCCTCTCTCTCCTTCCCTTGGCTAGCAGACATCCCACCCTATTCTCTCTTCTGCCCAGCCACTGGGTAACCAGGATTTATCAACAAGGCAGAGAACAAGTGGAACAAGTGGTAAGAATAGTTGACACAAACTTGAGACAGGAAATTCTTATTTTCTTTTTTAGTATAGAATAGAGTTTATTCAGGGCATGGGGAGGGGAGGAGAGGGGAGGGGAGGAGGTACTAGAGACAGGGAAAGGCAGGGGGAAGAGAGAGAGAGAGAGAGAGAGAGAGAGAGAGAGAGAGAGAGAGAGAGAGAGAGAGAGAGAGAGAGAGAGAGAGAGAGAAGTAAAGGCCGGCCATGAGCACATGGAGAGAGGGGGGAGGGGCTAGAAGACAGAGTGGGAGCAAGATGACAAGAGCCAAGACTGGACATTCTTGACCTAAGCATTACAGTGACATGTCTGGACTAAAACAAGATATGAGGGCAGAGAAATGAGCATCTGAAGAACACAAGGATGACCTTTACACTGTGCCTAAACCATTATGCCTATAACTCTGCTCTCGATTTTTGACTCTTAAAGATTCTTCAGAAAATAAAGGGAAGACTAAGCCCCAAAGTGAGTCCTACTAAGTGTTGCCATTTCCTGATGGAATTGGTCCTGGCTTCCAAGCATCAGTCACAGCAGGAGAGCCAGCGTGTCCATCCAAGGAGCTTCCTTGGAGACATAAGGGGAGCAGGCAGTGGGACAGCTGCCAGTTCAGAACACAGCCATTACATCCAGTTATCAGCTGACTCCTCTAATTCAGCCCTTAGCAAATAGATGTGACTCAGAAGGATCAAGTTACTTCTTTTTATTTGTATTTGTGAGTATTTTTTTAAAGGATATTTTCTGTCCATTTTAAAGTGTCCTCAGCATCTTGGCCCCAAAATATGAAAGCATGCGTGTCACACCTGCATGTAACACAAAGCTAATAAATCAACAGAGGGGTCTCTGATAAAATAGCAGAGTCTTGAGAGAAATAGCCCTGTTTCTACCCAAATAGGCTTGGTTAGAAATGTGCTTGTGCAGACTTGATGACCCGCAAGAAATGAGAGATCAGCGACATGTGCTGCTACTCCTGGTAGTGGAGAGCCAGAGGCAGGAAGATCGTGGACCAGCCAGCTTAGCCCTGTTGGTGACCTCTGAGCCTATGGAAGCCCCAGTCTCAAAGGAGGTAGATGGCATTCATGAGGATGATATTTAGGTTTGACCTCTGACCTCTGTGCTCACACCCAACTATGTGCACACACATACTTGTGGTGCACACACCTAAAAAGGAAGGCCAATTAGCATACTGTCATGAGTTTTAATGTGTCATTCACCACTCTCACTTCCTGTACTTATACTCCTCCAGTCTCTAAATCTCCTTGTAATCTTGGTATCATCCCCCGTTTAGTAAAAAGAAAATTAAACTTCAAGGAGAACAACTCAACCCTTCACCCTTCCCCTCTCACCCCTTACCCCTCACCCCCAGCCCCTCACCCTTCACCCTCACCCCTCACCCTTCCCTTCTCACCCCTCACCCTTCCCCTCTCACCTCTCACCCCTAACCCCTCACCCTCTACCTTTCACCCCTCACCCTTCATCTCTCACCCATCACCCCTCACCCTTCACCCTTCACCTATCACCCCTCACCTCTCACCTCTCACCCCTCACCTCTCACCTTCACCCTTCACCTCTCACTCCTCACTTTTCACCTCTCACTCCACTCCTGATCAGTAGCACTAGGACTTTACTCTGTGGCCTTGCTATCTTTCCACATTGAATGTTCTTATCAAGGGAGAATACACCAAGCCCAACACAGAGAAATTAAATACAGGTTAGCAGAAAATCCTACATTTGCATGGAAAGAATGAAGAAAGCAACCCCCTAGGACATTCTAATAGCAGGGCAGGTTTACCTCATGCTCATGGTCACCAAAAACCACAGTGGGAACAGCTTAGCCAAGAGTGAGCTGTGGCGTTAGGTGAATGTTAAAAATAATTAACAGGAAAGAAAAGAAGCAGGCCTCCCTCCTGGGTGATCGGAACTTGCTAATTGGCATCCTTTTAAATCACTGTTTTCAACTTGTTCCAAATCTATCTTACTCACAGGGTGTTGCTTAGTTAAGGGTCTTAAAAAGCAAATGTACTATTACCCATAATTCCTTTGTTCCACTCTTGTGATCACCTTAACAAAGAGAAGACATGTTTCCAGCACCCCACGTTCTGTGCTCAGTGCCCATCAGTCAAGTGTCTTTTAATCAATTTAAGTATTAATGGCAATCTTACTTTTGGGTTTTAAAGCTGTTTCTTGTTCCTAAAGTTTTAAGACACGTTTCACAAAGCTGCCTTAGATCCCCCATTATCCTGTTCACTGTCACCTCTGTGGTTGTTTTTGAGTGACCATCCAATGGGAGATTTCTGGGGCAGGAATCTTGTGTTTTTCAAGACAATTCCCTTACAAACAGCTTGGCACCTTTCTGTGTCACAAGCCTTCCATTCAGTACCCCGCCCCCCAAAAGAACTTTTGGGGTATCCTTTGCTATGTCTTCTGCACTCCCCAGAGTGACATGTGTTTGTAGTTCCTCTCATTGGAGGTTGCACTGTGCGGGCATGTCACTGTCATAGACAGTAGTGCCTGTATCATGCTGTGCTCACTGAATGGATGGATGCATGGAGTTCATCTGGGGCTGGTGAGGTAACCGCAGCAATGGTTCTCAAAGTTCTTTTTAATACACCTTTGTAGGACACATAGCCCGTGTCCTTCTGCTTCCCAAGACAAAACAGTCTCTGCTCAGGATATATAAACATCTGTAATATCATGCTTTTCCTGTAGAAGGGCGATTGCAAGAGAGATGGCTTCATGGGTTAAGCACTTGCCATGCAAGTGTGAGGATCATAATTTGGATCCTCTGCCCTAACGTAAAAGCTGGGCAGGTGTGGAAGCTTCATCTATAATTTCAGAATTTAGAAGGTAGAGACAGGGATCTGGAGGCTCCCTGTCTAGCTAGTCTCCACCAAGCAGTGAGCTCTGGGTTCAATTGAGAGATCTCACTGTAATGAATAATGTGAAGAATGATCAGGGAAGATGCCCAAGGCTACCCTAGCACCTCGACACTCATGCACACACACACAGACGGGAACATGTAGGCCCACACATGTGCAAACATGCATACACACCACGCACACACACACACACACACACACAAAACATTTCTTCATAGAGGGTTTTGGCCCTTCCCTTTTCCTTGTGGGCCCATGGATTCGGTGCCTGTGCATTCCAGTGGGCTGGAAGCTTTCAAAACTGACCTTGAACTGCACATGTAGAGACTCTGCCTCTATCATTCCCAACACAAAACAGTGTCACACCTATTTACATATAGTATGCCCTGCTGGGGATTATAAGTCATCTAGAAATAACTTAAAGTGTGTGCTGAGAGATGCAGAGGTTGTGCTTCTTTGCCTTCACTATTTAAGTTGAACGTTTTGTGTGAGAGAGCTTGGTACCCACCAGGAAAGCGGAACCTGTTGCAGAGATACTGGAACCAGCCGTTCCCTCCATCAGTTCATGTTTTCCAAGCACCAAACAAATTTGCTCCTCTATCCTAGACAGTCTTATAACACACCTTGAACCTTCCCCATGAAAAGCCAGTAGCTGAACAGTCCATAGCCTCCCTCCTACTCCCTTCCTCCCTGGCCCATCCTGTATGTTTTACAATCTGGAAACATCTCTGGGATTCTCTATGTCTTCCCTTTGAGCACTTTGACTCTTGTAAGAACACCACCCATTTTCTTCCTGGGTCTCACACTATGCTCACCATGAGTCCAAGGGAAGCCATAGAGGTCAGGGGTTTTCAACCTGTGGGCCGTGACCCCTTTAGGGTTCCATATTGGATGTTTACCTTATAATTAATAGCAGCATCAAAATTACAGTTATGAAGTAGGAACGGGATAATTTTATAGTTGGGAGTCACCACAACCTGAGGAGCCGTATTAAAGGGCGGAAGCATTAGGAAGGTTGAGGACCACTGTTCTAGGTGAAAGACAGGATCACAGGGCTCATTCTAAGGTGGAGACACTTGACTCTCAATGTCGCATAGAAATTGAAAACTGTGCACACCCCGTTGCAGTACGTTTGGAGCGAGTCCTAGGAATCTAATTTTTAAGAATGTCACCAGATAACTGTGAGGAAACAAAATTACAAGTGTTCTATTTTTAGATTGTTCTACTAGCTGATCTCTTTGGAGAGTCCTGGGGTAGCTGATTCATTACTTTTCCCAGCATCTGGGCAGCTGCCCCTCAGAAGCTCATGGCTCCTCCACCTTCAAATCCAGCAGCAGCTTTGCATCTGTCTGCCCTTCTGCCTTTGGCTATCTCTTTCTGGCAGCAGCAGGCAAGGTCTCTGCTTTGAAGGGCCTGTGGAATTAGCTGGGCCCAGTTGCATAGTAGGTCATATAGGCTGAGCATTCACCATCACGATCCTTCCAGTTGACATAGAACTAGCCAGGATGCCTCGTGTGCAAAAAGCCCTGGGTTTGATCCCCAGCACCCAGGAAATGGAGACAGGAGGATCAGAAGTTCAAAGACATTCTTCAGGACTTAGAGTTGGAGGCAAGGCTGAAATACTTAAGGGAATCTGTCTCAAAACCAAGCATAAGCAAAACCCTCATCTCGTCTATTTGACTCTGAAACTCCCAGTCTTCCTGAAGGGAGATGCTAGTCAATTCAATACACTGCTACTGCATGGCCAGCACTGTTCTGCTTCTCCTTCCAGAGAATCTTGGAAATCAGTAAGGAGCCAGCCTACTTAGCATACATGTGGTGACCGTGGACCCAGCCACAGCACGCAGCATATCCTTTCCCTGTGGGTTTAAGGAGGTTCTCTGTATTTCAGCCACTCACAGCACCCTGACCTGTATGAGCAGAGAGTTCAAGTGTGAGGACGGCGAGGCGTGCATTGTGCTCTCGGAGCGCTGTGATGGCTTCCTGGATTGCTCCGATGAGAGCGATGAGAAGGCTTGCAGTGGTGAGTCACAGCCCCACTCTACACGCCCTGTGGGGGCTTCTGAATGGACCCTGGGAACTCTGGCTCCACTTGAACCTGCTCAGCCTGGGAGTGCCAACAGAGGGGGAGGAAAGCTGGGAGGTGCGGTTCAATTCTGATGGAGCATGCCAAGCCAGCTCTTCCCTGACAGTGAAGCCTTGGTGTACATTCCCCATGATCTGCATCCCTGTAGAAGTACATGCTGCCATTGCTCCCACAGGGCCCCATGCTGCAGGTGGGGCTAACCCAGCCCTGTTGTGTAGAGTGCATGGCATCCTTCATCCTGTAGTATCTTCTATTGAGAATGAAGCTTAAAACTGATCAGGCACAGGGGAGGTAAAACATTTAAGGAAATATGGTGGGAAGTTTAGAAGAACCCTGGAAAGAGACTATGGGGAGATCCCATCACATTTTCCAGGGTATCTTTTCAGATAATGATTGTGTACTCTTAACAATTTAGTCTGTGCTGGTTCTACCTCAGAGGAGATCTTTGAACCTCAAAGATCTCTCTCTCTCTCTCTCTCTCTCTCTCTCTCTCTCTCTCTCTCTCTCTCTCTCTTTGCATTTCTGTAGATGAGTTAACTGTATACAAAGTGCAGAATCTCCAGTGGACAGCTGATTTCTCAGGGGATGTGACCTTGACCTGGATGCGGCCAAAGAAAATGCCATCTGCTTCTTGTGTATACAACGTCTACTACAGGTGGGTCCCTTTAGCCGCGGACACGCATCGCATGCCCTGCAAGTTCTGTGACATGCATGGAGAACTCCTCTTCAGCGGGCTCATGCCTCTTTGTCACCCTACACGGCCTCTCTGTGACAGTGTCCTACTTGTTTTGGTCAGGGTGGTTGGAGAGAGCATATGGAAGACCCTGGAAACCCACAGCAATAAAACAAGCACTGTGCTCAAGGTCCTGAAGCCAGACACCACGTACCAGGTTAAGGTCCAGGTGCACTGCCTCAACAAGGTGCACAACACCAATGACTTTGTGACCCTGAGGACGCCAGAGGGGTGTAAGTATTATAGCTGACTTGTTCTTAGGTATGAACTGGTGATGCTGAAGGTTGAGCCCAGAGCCCTGCACATTTCCAAAGGCACCCTACCACTGAGCTACACCCTGAGTCCTTTTTTAAATTTTATTTTGAGACAGGGTCTCACTAATTTGCACCTGGCCTGGAATTTGCACTCTTCCTGCCTTTCCATCCCTGATGGCTAGAATGACAGCTGTGCATAGTCACACCCATTTACAATGCATTTTTAAAGCTCATAGTGTTTTGGGTGTGTGAGGAGGCGGGGACGTGCATGCTCACACACGTATATACCTTACATGCTTGTGTGGAGTCTGGACTCTGGGTCTCCCTGTCATGCTCTCTCCTTATTTTTTGAGATTGGATCGCTCACCGAGCGTGGAGCTCACTGTTTGGGCTGGGCCAGCTGGCTATGGACACTTACTGTGTCCAACCTTTCCATGAGTGCTGGGGATTTGAACTCAGGTCCCTCAGGCTTGCGCAGGAAACACTTTACCCAGTGAACTATCTCCCCAGCCCCCAGGGTATAATCATTAGAGCATATACCAGACCTTTTCCTGGGTATGCTATCGACCGAGCATATATATGCTTATCCGCATCTTACATGTGTGAGGGTGCACACCCACTCTTTGTGTGGAAGTACTACGGCTAGGGTTTTCCAGTAAGGTGTGAGGTGTTGAAGGTAATCCTCCTTGCCACAGCCCAGAGTGTTCTTACCCTTTAGAAGTGAGTTTCAGATGCTGCCTCCCATTGTTCCCCCCACCCCCACCCCACTCCTTCCATTTTCCTTTTCTGGGTACTTCCTGGTACCTGATAGTTCCGATGTCCTTAATCCCTTAAATGCGAGGCATGTCAGCATTTTGTTGCTAAGTTTTAAAAAGCTTAACAGGTTCTAAGAGGGTTTCCCACCTGCTCCTTCCTTCAGAGTAGACGGCTCTTTATATAAGGGATGCACAAACTCCTCTCTGCTACCTATTTTGAGATATTCAATTAATATTTAAGTATTAATTGAATAGCAGTTGTCCAGCTGTGCTGTGTAACAGCAGGCCTTCTTCCATCTGTCCACCTGCACGCAGTTTCTCTCCAGCCCTCTCCTACTGTTCCACTCCTGTGGACTTGGGACTCACTAGTCTCTGTACTGCTGGGAGAACATCCTGCAGTCTCTCCATATAAATGTGAACAGTCAGGATTCACCTTTTGGGACTTGGCTTATTTCACTGGATATCTAATGTCCTCCAAGTGTATCCATGCTGACACAAATGGCAGGGCATCATTCTTTGTGATTATCACACCATATATATATATCTCATATTTTCTGTTTGTCTACTGAGGGGTGTCTGTGTTGATTTTGATTTTGCATCTTAACTATTGTGAGTTGCCTCAGAAATATAGAATATAGGTATACAGATTTCTTTGGATATATGGACCCAATGGTGGGGATGCTGAGTCATAGCATAGCACCAGTGCTAGAGTTTGAGAAACCAAGATGCTGTAGTGGGTGATAATCTCACCAGTAGTAGGTTCCTCTATCTCTGCCACTGTGCAAGCTTCTGTTGGCTTCTTGCCCTTCCTGATCAATGCTAGCCACCATTATTAAAGGATATCTCATCGTTTAGATTGGCACCTCCCTCATGACTAGTGATGTTAAACTATTCTTTTCGTAACATACCTGTTGATTCCTATGCCATTTAATTTTTCCTGAATTCATGTATCAGCCCCAACTGCTTGTTGGGTAGAGCCTCTCTCTCTCTCTCTCTCTCTCTCTCTCTCTCTCTCTCTCTCTCTCTCTCTCTCTCTCTCTCTCTCTCTCTCTCTCTTTTAATGCATATGATCAAGTAATTTGAATGTGGCTCTGGTTTGGCTGTTTTCTAGTGCCAGATGCCCCTCGGAATCTCCAGCTCTCCCTGAACAGTGAAGAGGAAGGTGTGATTCTTGGGCACTGGGCTCCTCCCGTCCACACCCACGGCCTCATCCGTGAGTACATTGTAAGTACTGTCCGAACCTTGGTGGTGTCCGAGAGTGGCATGTCACTAGGATGTGATTTGGCGCTGTGGAGAATGAGCCCATCTGCCAGGTTGCTGCACACCTCTCTTACTTTCTTTTCCAATCACTGTGATAAAATATCCCGACTAAGCAACTTAAGGGAGGAAGGTTGACTCACTGTTCAAGAATACAGTCCACAGTGGCAGGGAGTTCAAGGACCTAAGAGCTGAAATAGCCAGTTCCATTGCATCCATAGCTGGGAAGCAGCAGTGGGTACCTGTGCTCAGCTCGCTTTCTCTGTCCAGTCCAGCATCCAGCCCAGGAACAGGATGTGCTGGCTACACCTCACTTATTCTAATCAAGATAAACACCTGCAGGGATACCCACAGAGTCCTCTCCCAGGGGAGTCTAGATCCTCTTAAGTTGCCAATTAACACTCGCCTTCACAGCACCCCTACCTTTCTCTTCCCCAGGAGTCTTTACAGACAGCAGGCCAGATCTCTGATTACTTCTTCCTTATGCTGATACCTCTCCCTGTAGGTGGAATACAGTAGAAGTGGATCCAAGATGTGGGCCTCCCAGAGAGCTCCTAGCAACTCTACAGAAATAAAGAACTTACTGCTCAATGCCCTCTACACCATCAGAGTGAGTGTCTGCATCCTTTCCAGCCACTGGCCAGGATGGATCTCTAAAGCACAGGGAGATGGCTTCCTTTGTCAGCTCTTAAGAAATGAGTTAGTGTTCATCACAGTACCTAGTTCTTTGTCTTTCAGAGGGAAGTCCAGCTTCCCTCTGAGCTAACCAGGAACTTGTGGTAATGCAGCCCTCTCTGCTTCTAACCAGACACTCTGTTGCCTCTGGGGTCTGTACTTTTGTTCACACCTCCTTTCTGCTTATCATTGGCTACAGGGCGACACGGTGCTAAGTGGCATTTATAAACCAATTTTGTAGGGTTCTTATGAAACACAGTATTAATATATTTAGCAGAAAGGTGATAGATTTTATGTAAAGGATATTTACTAAAGCCATTAAGACACATCCCCTGGAGATTCCCTGTACTGACAATTTCTCTAGGACTCCTTTCATATGGATATACATGTGTCTATGGATATAGAGCTTAAAGATCTCACATACACCCGCGCGCACACACACACACACACACACATTTCACATACACACACATTCATACACACACACACACACACTTGGCCACAGTCACACACACATGCCCCACACATGCCCTTTAGAAAAATCTGGATAACGATAGGATATATTAGATATAAAATAGAAATTTTGTATTCTTAGGACTTATAATTTTTTTTTTTTTTTTTTTTTTGCCTCGTGGCGCTCTTATTTCATTTGCTGGGGCTTCTGTATATCCCAGGTCACTCTGTCCATATATTACTTTCTGCCCTTACTGTTAAAGTCTTAGCCATTTAGCTTATTCAGAATTCTTACTGTATGGTGTGTTACTTTTCTTTCCTATTAACTCACACTCTGATTTGAAAAGGTGGCTGCAGTGACTAGTCGCGGAATAGGAAACTGGAGCGATTCTAAATCCATCACCACCATAAAAGGAAAAGGCAAGTGATTCCAGCGCTTGCGGGTTTATAGAAGAGCGAAGGAAGCCTTTGGTAATGACCTTCATTGAGCTGGAAAGGAGAAGCATAGCTTAGAAAGCTCCTCAGAGCCTCCTCTTCCCCAGCACAGGCACCCTTTGGGGCCACAAAAATGTGAAGCCTTTTTGGGCAGCCATTGGGTGTATTTTTTCCTCAAAGCATTGATTGACAGAAGTCATTACACCAGGTCCCTTTTGTGAGCTTGTACAACTTCTAACATAAGAGTCTCTTTTCACTAAGGCTAGACATGGTTTGCACATGCATTTGTGAATTGTTAAGATACCTCCCTGATGTTTCTGCCCCCCTCCTTTGGTTACACAAGCTATGTCAGGGCTGGGGTGGCACATATCCCCAGAGCTGACCCTCACTGCTTGGCACCTAGGAGCACCTAGGAGCTTATCTAATTGGTTCCTCAGAACAGCTAGGAGACAAGGGAGTGGAATGTGGTGTGTCCCTTGTCCCAGGACACATATAAATGGCAACACTGGGGCTAAAGCCTGACTCCAAAGCCTGTGCTCTTAACCTTCCTGCAGCACACCTCCCCTGGGCTGAGCTCCCTGGGCCTGCTGGGCTGCTCTGCTTGCCAAGAGGCTCCTGCATGTGAGCCTCCTGGGGCTGAGACTTTAGCCCTTCCATTCACTCCATCCTTGGTATCTAGTGGGAAGCAAACGCTCCGTGGGGAGGGGGGTGAGTGAGTTGAAGCATCTGGATGTAGGGTCGTGGCACCCACTGAGCCCTGGAGGGAAGCCTAACCCTCCTGAGTGGTTTTCTTAGCATAGCTGTGACCTAGAGGACTTCCACCCCATGGCCTGGCAGATATTAAAACCAACTGATCTCTGTAGCATAGGATGCTATTGGATGATTCTGTTTTCTCCTGAGTCTGTGAGAAGTTCTGAGAGATAAAAACTCTCTTCAGTTACTCTAAATTCTGTGGGACTGTGACAGTCGGGGTAGGAGGCAGCCAGAGTTAATGCTGCTGGCTAAGCAGTAGGCAGAATGCTGGCAGGTTATAAAGAGGCCGTGCCGAATACACTGTTTTTTGATTGCCTTACTAGTTCTCTCTGTGAAAATCTGGGCCAAAGTATACAGACTATCCAAATCCAGAAGAAGGGAGTTTGGAAGACCATCCTATTCCTGAATTCAATAAACACAATCAAACCTGCATTTGAAAATTATCTTGAGGTGTAGCTTCCTCCATTCTCTCTCTGTGATTTGGTTAAGTCGTATCTCCTCCTGTATGTGGAGGGTAGCTCTATACTGCACCAAAGAGTATTGCCCTGAAATACCTGTGACCTGGGGCCTTAGTGACTCTGGAAGAAAGATGAAGAAGAGAGAGCATTGACATCAGCCAGGTTCATCCACGATGGATGCCATGGGTTAGCACGGGCACCAGTGAGCAGGCCGCCATGTGTGGTGTGCTTCTTGCATGCCACACTATGATGCTTCTTGTTTTATGTGACTCCTGAGCATGAAATGTTGTCGTCTTCATTCTGTAGCTGAGGGGATTCGGCTCTGGAGAGCTGTGAGCTGCCCACGGTCCCCGTGATTATAGTCCAAGCCTACTTTTCCATAGCGCCATACGCTGTCCTTCAGAAAGGACACAAGGGGGTTTGGAACATTGTTGTTCTCCATAGAGACATCACGCACAGGGATCCTGACTCTTCAAGAGCCAGGCTGAAGCTGGGCTACATGGGGACATTGGTACAATTGACGTTTATCTGCTCACCCTAATTGCCAGGCCAGCTGACCAAACCAGGTTTGTTGTGTGTTCGCCAAGCAACAGTGGAGCCAGCCTCAGTTGGGGACATGGTGGTAGAAGAGATGGAGGGTTAAAGGCAGCTGGGGTGCCCTTTATTCCCTGGCTGAAAGGCCACTTTGTCTGTTGAGATGAAAGCTGTGAAGTCCCGCCTTCCTCACTTTCCGCGGTGTGGTTTCTTCTCTCTGACTCTTCTTTCTTTTCAGTGATCCAAGCACCAAATATCCACATTGACAGCTACGATGAAAATTCTCTGAGCTTTACCCTGACCATGGATGGTGACATCAAGGTAATTCAGAGTTCTCAGACTGGCAGCTGGGTGGGGCTTTCCTTTGTGCAGGACCTCGTTTGTCTTAGTGTGGGGAGATTAGGAAACATGAAGGACCTAAACTGGTGGTGCTGAAATACCAGACCACAGTTGTTTTCTCCCCCCCCCCC
>NW_022196906.1:35931508-35937056 GCF_008632895.1 Mastomys coucha | reverse complement strand
CCCCCCCCCCCCGAAAAACAACTCGAGTCTCCATATGTAATTATTCTGCCTCAGCCTGGTGCCTTTCTTCTTTAACCATATAATTAAATGGTTCACGGCTCTGGTGTGTAGAAAGACTTGGTGTTAAGAGAATATGTGTACCCTGTAATTTTCAGCTTTATTGGATTTCCTGGTACTCGCGCTAATGCCAGAGTTCCCATTGTGATAGTGCAAGCTTCTGGGGACAGTGAGATGCCTTGGAAACCCATATGCTTTGTGTCTCCCATAACCACATAGTCTCCTCTCCTCTGCTACCACTGGTCCCTTGGATCACCCGTCTGCATAACCCACTCCACCACAGTTATCTGTCCCTGTGATCTTGTGAATTGCGATCCACTTCAATAGTATCATTTCCCATCTGCTGGTTCCTTTCTTCATCCTTCTCCATCTATGATGTTGTGACAGGATGGTCTTCAGAATCCCTGTGCCACTCACTTAAGCACATTTACAATCCTATCTGCTCTTGGTTTTCAAAGAGGACAATTAGAACAGATGCCTTTGAGTGGACCTTTGTCGATAGTGTTTGGTCACCAAGACTTCTTTCTTCTTCTTCTTTTCCCACATGTAATAATTTTTAGTTCAGAGCCTTCTCTAATGGAGAACTTGGGGAAAGTAGTCTTCCCTGATTTTGTGGGTCTTATAAACCGGCCTTTATGTTGACCTCTTGACCTTGACTAAGAGTACAACCTGAACTGAGATATCCCATTAACTCCCACTTACTATAAATAACTGAATGTATTAAATGGTAGCATAAATAGAAGCTTATTAAAATCAGAAGAAACACCTCTCTAATGAAAGAGACAAGGCATCTGAAGAGGCCAGGTGTGCCTGGTATAGTCATTGTGTCCTCTGACCATGTCAGCAGATCTTATCTTATGCTTTCTGGTTCTTGGCAGGTCAATGGCTATGTGGTGAACCTTTTCTGGTCATTTGATGCCCACAAACAAGAAAAGAAAACTTTGACCTTCCGAGGAGGAAGTTCCCTGTCACACAAAGGTAACACCCTGTGCTACGTGGCTATGTAAGCAGGAAGGAGTAAGCTGTCCTGAGAGTGGAGGTTGACAGGGTGGAGCTGGAAAGGAAAGGGGGTTTTCTCTGGAGATGATTTTATCTAGACAGTCCTTGCCCATTGTGGATACCATCTGCATCCTGAACCAGGTAGAGAGTCTTTACCTGCTGGCTTGTTGAGCCTTCTTTTAAACCTCATGGTCTTCGATGAAAATTGGAACAAAAGAAGAGGTAGAACCTCTAAGGAGCCAGATTAACTCCGCTAGGTGGTTTTGCACTGTGTAAGAATCCATCCAGATTCCATTACCTGCTTCCTTTCTAGTTTGACACCCTCTCAGCTAGTAAGAGGCAGCACAAGGCCTACTGAATGGTTGTCATTCAGTAAAGATTTGCCAACCACACAGAAGAACAAACAACTGAAAGACGGGGGTCCAGTCCTTGCTTATTCTATGCAAAGTGCGAGCTCTATTCAGATTCTTTAGCCTGGAGATGGTCTTATAGGAAGATTTTAATGTATTTCTAAGAGAAAACCTTCAATACCAAAGGCTGCTTGTGGGTGCTGTGAATGGCTTGGGAGCTTGCTCCTTTCCTCCTCTTCCGTACTGTTTGAAAGGACTGTTAATCCCAGGTTTATCCCCTCCTCCTGAGTCTTATGAAGGAAATCACATGAGTGCTGTCAACATCACTGTTCATCATCATTGTTATTTATTATTATTACATTTTGTCTGTGCTGGGGATTAAACCCAGAACCTTGTGCATGCTAAGCAAATCTTCTACAACTGAACTAGCTCACAGCCCTTGGTTTTTCATATACCATCTTAGCTCAGGCTGGCCTGGCACTCATGTTGTAGCTCAGGTTGACCTCATGTTGATAGTTCTCCTGTCTTGACCAGTTGGATGCTTGGGTTGCAGCTCTGACTTTAACTGGAATTGCTCTCATGAACATGGCTGGTTGATCATTTACCAGGGCAAGGGCAACTACTCAGTGGCTACACCACTGAAGAAAAGGACTCCCCATTCCTCAGCCAGTGTTTACTGTAAGAGACCATGGATGACCTTGTTCACAGATGTTGAGACCCTCTCTGGTTTCCTGGGATAGTTGGGTTGATGGGTGTAAGCCTCAAGTCTCCTGCTACACAAGGCCAAACAACTGCAGGAATGTTATGCCAATTGTGTGCCCACACAGTCAGACTTACATTGCAAAATACTAAAATATAGTAAATGAATTTGTAAACTGTTGAAAAATAGGGTATGTGTAAACCCAACCAAATCCTTGGCTGTCACCCCACATCCATCCAGCCATGGCATCTCCCTTCCTTCTTTTCACAGTTAGCAATCTGACAGCTCATACATCCTATGAGATTTCTGCCTGGGCCAAGACAGACTTGGGGGATAGCCCACTGGCCTTTGAGCACATCTTGACCAGAGGCATCAGTCCACCAGCTCCTAGTCTCAAAGCCAAGGCCATCAATCAGACTGCAGTGGAGTGCACCTGGACTGGCCCCAAGAATGTGGTAAGTGGACCAGAATGACCATCCCAAGGTAGTCTGAATCCTCCCCAAGCCTACGACCCCAAACAGCCATGGCGCTTTCTTCTCTGCTGCCTTGCTTCTTTTCCTTACCTAAACACAAGTTGCTGGCTAGGCCAGCGTGTGATGACCCTCTGAAGGGACCTCATATCCCAGCCATCCCTCCACATCCCTGACCTAACTCTGCTGTCCTCAGAGATACTCCCTGATATTTGTCACTGGGTAGACCATACAGGTGGAGTGCTGTATTTATGCGCTCAGGAACTCATCCTGGGTGGTGGGTTTGGTCACATTTGTTAATTGAATAGCCTCTGCTCTTTTGTGTGGCTGACCAAAAGACAGTGATAAAGATCCCCATTTCCCCCCTCTGCACACCACCCTTGCACCATGAGGAGAGTCTACCCACAAGCAGTCGCTGTTCTCTATTAAGAGGCTCAGCTTGGTGCTGGCCCACTTGTCCCACTGAGCAACCCTCCAGAGGAAGAAGGTATAGCCTTCAAAACAGTGGGGCAGCACACAGGGCTGGGCCTCTCTTTACATGCTTGCACCATGCCTTGGCTTGTGCATTCACTGGTGATGAGTGAAGTGAGGCCTGCTGTGGATGGCCGTATCCTTCTCCTGTCTCTCGACACTGAGCATTCTGGCAGTGCTCACAGTTGTCTTCTTCAACCCCTGTGAGAGACTTTTCTTGTCTCCCAACTACTCCCATGGCTCTGGGGACCCATCCGAGTCACCCTACCTCGTGCTCCACAGGCTTGATTATAATGAGATCATCTTCACTTCTCCCTTTCTTGCTATCCCGTATACAGCTGTTTTCCATCCTCCAACACCCTCAATTCATCTCTTCCCAGACCCTTTCAGTTAACTGATCCCTGGGAGGCCGCCTTTTCTCTCTCCTTATCTAAGATCCCTCTTCTCCAAACTTCCAGCTGCTTATCAGAGTTACAGGAAGTGGCTCTGTTGTCTCTGTTGTCAGATCCTCCTCTCAGTCCCCTCTCTATGCCAAGGGCACCTGCAGACATGTACTCTCTCTCTTCAGGCACCTGGCCTCCTGTGTACCTACTCAGGAGAGGAAGTATTCTGATCCCACTTTATCTCCTTCAGCTTGTTCCTTCCCATGTATACACACCCAGCTGTCATTCCTTGCCTGTATGCTTAGCCTGGTTTCCACTTCCCCAGTTTGAGATTCCCTCAGCTTCCTACATGGACCCATAGAATGTGCTTTAAGCATACCCTTGGTCAATTGAAGTTCAAGGCCTCTATTGCAGCAATACACTTTCACCCTGGAGGGGGCACGGGCCTTGGTGTGCATCTTCAAGGTCATCTGATGGGCAGACAGCCTGCTATGCATCTTCAAGGTCAGCTCAGGGGCAGACAGCCTGCTGGAGCCACAGTTCATTTTTTGCACTCCAGGCAGCAGGAGCAGGGAAGATAGGTTGACCTGCCATTAGAAGAACCTTCTGGACCACCCTACAGGGTGCTTCTGCTTACATCTCATCAGTTGACACCTTGTTGCTGGCTCTTCCAGCTTCTAGGGTAGTAGGGAAAGCGGGGTTCTATTAAAGGGAAATGGGAATGTGGGGAGGCTAGCTGCTTCTGTCCTCCTGTGTCCTGTCCATGTGCTACTGAGATTCCCCTCTTCACTTGACAACTTCTATGGCTTCCCATGCCACAGTGTAGCCACTCAGCTCCCCTGTCTCTGCTGGGTGATTGTATGTCAGCCCTCCTGGATGAGCCCTTCTCTGCTCTGACGCTTCATACAGGCCTTAGGACAACATCCAGTGCTTCTCATTTGCTCTCATGGAGGAATAGGTTCTGTTCTCCTTCTCTGCCCATTCCCTCCTCAAGCAGAAGCTCTGTGTGAGCAGGAGCTGCTTCATGGTCACTTTTGCAGGTGCTCGTTGGACATGCCAGTTCCTAAGCATGGTCAACATAATAAAGGTTGAGGGATTATCTCTCTGGGTGCTTTACAAGGTTTTAAGTTAGCAATTTCAAGCCACGAGGGCACTGACCCATCAGTTGATGGCTTTTCCCTTCTCTGCCTTTACTAGGTGTATGGTATTTTCTATGCCACATCCTTCCTTGACCTCTACCGAAACCCTAAGAGCTTAACTACTTCCCTCCACAATATGACAGTCATCGTCAACAAGGATGAGCAGTATTTGTTTCTGGTAAGCTTTCTCTACCCGGGGAACATGAGTTCCAGTATTTAAAGGAGATTTATTAAGCCGCGGGGCTCTTGAGCTCAACCCTAGATTAGGGGACCTGGAGACCTGGATTCATCTCCTGTGTAAGTGCCCACAGGCAGTTTCCTAAGTGCAGCTTAATGGTGGAGCACTGGCCACTAGGCAAATGAATCACAAGTTCAGATAAATAAAATGCCTTTGTCAAAGCCATTCCTAATGATCTAGCATCTGTAGTGTTACATGTATGCATGCCAAAATGTGGAGAGAGGTATGTGGGCTGCCCTACTTGGCTTACTACTGCTAAGACCAAAAAGCAACATGTCCAAAGGAACTGGCAGAAGGAAAGGGTTGATCTCACCTGGCAAGTTAGTCTATCACTGAGGGAACTCAAGGCAGGGGCAGAGGCAGGAGCTGATGCAGGGGCAGAGGCAGGAGCTGATGCAGGGTCAGGAGCTGATGCAGGGTCAGGAGCTGATGCAGGGTCTGGAGCTGATGCAGAGGCAGGAGCTGATGCAGGGTAAGGAGCTGATGCAGAGGCAGGAGCTGATGCAGAGGCAGGAGCTGATGCAGGGGAAGGAGCTGATGCAGAGGAAGGAGCTGATGGAGAGGCAGGAGCTGATGCAGGGGAAGGAGCTGATGCAGAGGAAGGAGCTGATGGAGAGGCAGGAGCTGATGCAGAGGCAGGAGCTGATGCAGGGGAAGGAGCTGATGCAGAGGCAGGAGCTGATGCAGGGGAAGGAGCTGATGCAGAGGCAGGAGCTGATGGAGAGGCAGGAGCTGATGCAG
>NW_022196906.1:35859893-35931123 GCF_008632895.1 Mastomys coucha | reverse complement strand
AGGAGCTGATGCAGGGGAAGGAGCTGATGGAGAGGCAGGAGCTGATGCAGGGGAAGGAGCTGATGCAGAGGCAGGAGCTGATGCAGAGGCAGGAGCTGATGCAGGGGCAGGAGCTGATGCAGGGGCAGGAGCTGATGCAGGGGCAGGGGCAGGAGCTGATGCAGGGGCAGGAGCTGATGTAGTGGCAGGAGCTGATGCAGGGGCAGAAGCTGATGCAGGGGCAGGAGCTGATGCAGGGGCAGGAGCTGATGCAGGGGCAGGAGCTGATGCTTTCTTTCTTATAGAACCCAGGACCACCTGCCCAGGGTGGTACTGCCAACAGTGGGCTGGTCACATCTATTGTCAATCAAGAAAATGCCCCCAGAGACTTTCCCACAGGCTAAGTGATGGAGAGAACTTCTCACCTGATGTTCCCTCTTTCCAGATGACTCTAACATGTGCAAAGTTAAGGAAACACATGAAGCTAGCGGGCTGGCCAGTATTACTTATGAGTACAAAAGATCTAATATAACTTAAATCTTTCAAGAAAAAAATTGGTAAAATAAATTACAGCTTAATCCATGGAATAGAATATAGATCAACTGTCCAAAAGAAGGTAGTGATGGATGTACCCATATGGGAAAAAATCCAAATCCATATTATTAATTTTTAGGAGGGAAAGCATAATTGTGTACAAAAGATTTTTACAGATAGGCTGCACACACACACATATCCCTGTGTATGTGTGTATGTGCGTGCGTGCTTACATATATGTCTAGGGCATTTCTGGTCAGGGAACTATTTTATATTATTTTGTGCTAATCAAATTTTAATTGTGATCCTGTGTCATTAGCTTATTGAAAAGCAGTTTAACACAGGTTGTATGAGCCTGTGTGTTATTGTTTTTCCTGTGTGTGCTTGGGCCCTAGGTCCGGGTGTTGATCCCTTACCAAGGGCCATCTTCTGACTACGTTGTAGTAAAGATGATCCCAGACAGCAGACTTCCACCTCGGCACCTGCACGCGGTCCAAATAGGCAAAACCTCCGCAGTCATCAAGTGGGAATCACCCTATGACTCTCCTGACCAGGACTTGGTGAGTCGGCAAGGCGTGCGTGCGTGCGTGCATGCGTGCCTGCGTGCGTGAGGGCTGCTGCGCCTATTTTTGGTTTGCTTTGGGAGAGGGGAATGTGGTGGAAAGTGTCTGGCACTGTAACAGGTAACACAGGCCTTGCCCCTATGTCTGTGTGGTCAATGACAGACCTTCACAGGGACCCCTTCTGAGTTGGCCCTCCTCCATCATTTCCTGCCACCATATTTCTTGATCCTTTCTCACCTACCCACATCTCCTTCATTAATCAGAGCTCAGTGCATGAAGACCTTCAGGCCAAATCCAGCCTATGGATGATTTTTTTTTAATTAATATTTAATTGGAACTAGGGCACACCCATCTGCTTACTTAAGACCTGTGTCTGGTTTTGTGCCACTAGCAATAGGATTATTTGTGGTTGAGGTCCTAAGCCCTTCAATGCCTAAAATACCCACCATCTAGATTTTTCCAGAGAGTTTGCTATCCCTTGCTAAAAATAAAAGTTCAAGGCACCAATCCTAGAAATACCTCCACTGTTCCTTATTCTGGACTGCTGTAACTTCTGTCCCTTGCCCACTACATCCAGACAGTGTCTTGGCTGCTGAGTCTCATATCCTTCCTAGTGGCCAAGTACCTGGGCATCCTATGTGTGCCCTTCTCTCTGTACTCTCTGTATGAGAAGTGGCTTGGGAGAGAGCAGGTGGGGCTCTTTGTGCTTTAGATCTGGGGTTGAACATCTCATTCATGGCTTTCCCTCTGACAGTGTCCAGAAGCTGTTGACGGGATGAAGAGACAGAAGCCGAGCTTCTAAAGCCACAATAAATGTGGCTTTCCTTAAAGTATTTCACTTTCCTTCTGGCTTTTCACTCCCTCCTCTTCCTTTTGCACAGTCCTGGTTTCCTGTTTCCTTCTTCTTTCCTTTTTCTTATCTTCCTTTCTCCTTTCTTTATCTTTCCTTTTTTTTCTTTCCATTCCCTTCCCACTTGTCATCTAGCTGATACTTATGCGTGAAGTTCTGAGCATGCATACTTGTTATAAGGTGGACCCTGGCTGTTCCAAAGACTTTCTAAAGGGCATTAAGTTTTTCCCAAAGGCATTACAACTTTGAGGTTCAGAATAGTCTGTCCTGTACCTGAGTTCCATATCTGTTTATTCAGCTAGCTATATGTTGGGAGAATATGAAAAAGAGTTGTATCTGTAGGGAGCACACACAGACATTGTCTCTTGTTATTATTCCTTCAGTGAGGATAGGTTAACTGTCCCATGACTGTGGCAGTTTGAATAAGAATGCCCCCCCCCAGGCTCATATATTTGAGTATTCAGTCACCAAGGAATATAACTGTTTGAAAGGATTAGAAGGTTTAGAAGGTGTGGCCTTGTTGGAAGAAGTGTGTCACTACAGGTGAGCCTTGAGGTTTCAGGAGGTTCGGGAATCAGGAAGTAAAGCTCTCAGCTAGTGCTTCAGTACTGTTTGTACAGCCATGCTTCCTACCATGGTGATCATGGTCTAACCTCTGAAACTGTAAATGCTTTCTTTTATAAGAGTGGCCTTGGCCATGATGTCTCTCCACAGCAATGACTAAAACAATGGTATTTGCATTGTGTAAAGTATTATTAGTAATCAGTAGCTGGTCAAAGTAAAGGGCTTCAAAGTAAAGTAGTAACTTAGAACCTCCCTCCGTCTGTCTTAGCTCTACGCCATTGCAGTGAAAGATCTGATCAGAAAAACAGACAGGAGCTACAAAGTCAGATCCCGCAACAGTACTGTGGAGTACAGCCTTAGCAAGCTGGAACCTGGAGGGAAATACCATATCATTGTCCAGCTGGGAAACATGAGCAAGGATTCCAGCATAAAAATCACCACAGGTAAGCCTTGCTACACAGTAAGCGACCACATCACTGCAGCCTGGGCATAGAGGAGAGTCATAGCATCTTAAGACACACAAGCACTCTCCTTCTCTGTCCATGCTACAGCAGACCCAGGCAGGGATGTGGGTTTTCCTGGGACTGTGGTAAGGGGACTATGGCTCAATGGGCTGAGAAAGACTCTCTATATAAATATATATAAATACATGTATATAAATATATACATATATTTATATACAATATAACATGACAAATAGATAATATATATTTACAAAAGACTTCAAGAATACAAAAAAATAAGAGAATGCATACATATATCATATATATGTATATATATGAACACAGATATCATATGTTCTCATATGTATATACATATACATGTATATACATGCATATATATATATATACATACACACACATATATATGTATTTATATACATATATATATACACAATTCGAGGATTTAAACTCAGAGTGTCTAGAGTGCTAGGCAAGCACTCTACCAATGAATTACATCCAACCTCTGAGTCTTTTTCACCCTCCCTTGGTATGTCTTACAAGAGACATGTTCAAGAGAGTTAAGAAACGTGACAGCATTTGCCAGCTGACAATCGTCCTCTTATTGATCAAGCAGGTAGGATGGAGGGTAACAAGGCTGTGGGCTAGACAGTCAGTTAGGCTCCTATCCAAGGACTGAGTCATGAACTCAGCTGCCTCCGTAGCAGCAAGCAGTATTAGCTGTTGTCACGGGGGTCCAGACCCAATTAGCCTAGTGATGATGTGGTGGACTGGGACTATCTTCATGTCCCCCTCAGGGCCCTGTGTCCAGACATAACTTCTTCTCCCTCCTTGTTCCTTGCTGCCTTTGCCCACCATCTACTCTTGTCTGGCCTCAATTCCCAGGGACTATAATTTTACATACCATCCAAGTTAAAGGACTAATAACAATGACAACTAGGGCCATACTGAGCAGTATCTGTGTTTTATCTTCATTCTCCAGCCCTTGGAGCTGGGAGTGATTTTTAGCCTTTTTTTAGATGAGGAAACAAAAGTTCTGGTGCATGTCTACTAACGGCAACTTGCTTAATTTTATACTCTCAGTTTCGTTATCAGCACCTGATGCCTTAAAAATCATAACAGAAAATGACCACGTTCTCCTCTTTTGGAAAAGCCTAGCTTTGAAGGAAAAGCAGTTCAATGAAACCAGGGTAAGTGCCTCTTGCTGCCTCAATGACTCTGGACCCCTAGCTACCATAACTCTGCTTTAGAGATGGGTTGATTAACAACAGGCTGGCAGATAGCCTGAAGAAGGAAGGAAAGCGCTGGGCAGTAGTGGCCATGAGAATGCAAGGACTATATACTGATGAGTGAAATGTTTATATTAAGCTCAAGAATGCCTACACTCAACACTTACTAGCCACACCCATGTCCTCAGAAGAAAACAATGAGTGGGGGATTCATGGTGCTTCCTGAAGCTGGACAAGTGCCCCTCCCTTTCTTGACCCTTTGACAGCTAGACTATGGTTCCAGCACCAGGAAACTGAGCCACAATCTCAACCTAGCACCTTGCCACGGTCTCTCCCAAATAATTAGAAGGAGCAAGAAGTACATGAAGATACTTTGTTGGCTTCTGAAAAAATACCTTTATTTTGCTATTGGCAGGCCAGTATTCTGTTCACCATGGGAAGGAAGGAGGAGTGAAATCCAAGTGATTTACCTAGGAGGGTGGACTCATTATTAGTGGAGCTGGCTTGGTCCTCTTGAAAGCAGAGTGTGAAAGCACACACATGGCTATGAGGATCCAGCTACCATCACCTGGAGGAACAGTGAGGGCAATGAGCCCAAGGGTGTAACGCAGTATAGTATGAGAGCCAGGCTCAGGACCTTGGAAGTCCTCACCATCTGTGAGACTTCTCACAGCTCCCGAATCTCTGATATCTATGTGGTAAATTTCCTTAAGAATATCAAATCCACCCAGAAATACTCTAATGTTGAAAAGTGTACTGAACAGTAAGGGTATTCCAGCAGCCATGAGCAGAAAAAGAACAGCCCTAACAAGCTAATGACGAAAACATGGAGCTGCAAGTATCTTTGCCGGAGTAGCCCTCGTGTGGGAGGCAGCTGGGAATGATGCTCTGGGAGTTCAAGTTAGTTCAAAGTTCTGGAAGGCTCTTTGGTAATACTTATCAGAAACACTGAGTTGTTCATATTCCCTGATCTAGTTATTCTAAGATTTTACTCTGAGAAGAGCAATGCATTAAAAATTTGATATAGTCTACTTCATGATAGGAGGAAGAAACATAAATGTCTAACAGGAAGTAGAGGTGGCATGTATACCTTGTATCATTTTCCATTGTTTCATTGTTACGTATTTTACAAACGTTCCACACTGGATTCCCACCAGATGGTAAATACTGACTACTAGCTTGAAAGAAGAGGTGTGGGTGGAGGATGCCTGGCAGGTGTTGGGAAGCCCAGCTTGGCACCCGGTTGCCACTAGGGGAGCCTACCTGGGCAACAGAAGCCCAGCTTTGGGTTGACAGTACAAGTCGGGGTTCCGTTTCTAATGGAGGGTGTAGGCACAGGTATTGTGAGATGACCTCTCTCATCCTGGCTTAGCATTAGAGACGGGTCCATGGAGTAAGAACAGAGACTGACAATGTGGTGGGCTCCAATGGGGACAGAGTACGGCCCTGGAAGGTTTGGAGGGCAGCAGAGAACCTGACCACCAGCCTGTTCCTAGCTGGCATCTGGGGTCTGGCCCATCACTTTCCTAGCACGACAGTCAGGGATTTCCTGAGGCCACGAGGGGAGAGATTATTTCATCCTGCCCTCCTTAGAAGCATTTAAGCAGGTTGAAATGTGTTTTAGAAAGATAATCAGAAAAAATCTTAGTGCTTCTAAGCCCGCAACCTGCTTTAAGTGCTTCGGTGTCTTAAGTGCATCAGGCTGTCTGGCTCTGGGATCAGGCTAGAAAGAGCTAGAAAGCAAGGAGATGAGAAATGAATGACAGCGGTCTTCCAATACTCTGTGGTAGGGAGGTGCCTACCTCCCTTTCTGACTGCATGTCCCTGATCTTGCCTGCACCCTCTGCCACCAGGGGGTGCCACTAGTCAGATCCCTTACTGCGAAGTATCACTGAGATGCCCGTGCTCTTTGAGGCATTAGTATTGCTGGACAAAGCAGCTGCCGCCCGGAATTTTGAGTATGTGATGTTTGAGATGGTTCTCCTATGGTCATACCTTGCACTTCCTCTTATGACGTTGTAATAACAGAGTAAGTCCTGTTTTTTGAATTTAATATCACAATCATCATTGAAAGAACTAGCAAGAAAACTGAAGTATATTAGCATCCATAAAAGCCTGCAGTAAGGTCTCCCCTATAAGCTGGAGCTAGTGACAGAAACCATCAGGTCCCTTATTCAAACCTGAGTGGTCCAGTGTGTGCTTGTTTACAGGGCTACGAGATACACATGTTTGACAGTGCCGTGAACCTCACCGCTTACCTCGGGAATACGACTGACAACTTCTTTAAAGTGTCCAACCTGAAGATGGGTCATAATTACACTTTCACAGTCCAAGCACGATGTCTCTTTGGTAGCCAGATCTGTGGGGAGCCTGCTGTGCTGCTGTATGATGAACTGAGCTCAGGTGAGTCTCCCTGTGGCCGTCCTCCCTGGGTCCTGTTCTGAGGAAGAAGACGCACCTGATGGTTTTTCTGCTAACCTTTCTAAAACGTATTTCAAGTACTGCCTGTGTGCCAGAGAAAGTCACTTAGGCGCCAACTTAGCTGAGTACTGATGTAGTTGATAAATACATCTTGAACCACCCATGGTACTGTGATTACAAGGTAGTCCATTGAGTGGTGTATTAGTTACTTTTTTTCTTGTTACTATGACTAGATATGATACAAGAAGCCAGTTGAGAGTGGAAGGATTTGGCTGGTGGTTTAGGGAGATATAGTCCATCACAGAGAAGAAAGCACAGCAGCTAGAGCCCGAGCCAGCTGCCTAGGGCTCATTAGCATTTAGGAGGCAGAAGTTGACTGTTGGTGCATAGCTCTTTCCTTTTCCTCCTCCGTTACCTCCAAGCCTCAAGCCTATGAGGACAGTGCCACCTACATTAAAGATAGGTCTTTCCCCTCACTTACTTCCTCTGAAAGACCCTCACAGAAACACCCAGAAATATATCGCAGTCTTTGATAGGATGGAGTAAATTCAATCAAGGTGACAAGGAAGACTAGCATCAGGCTACATGAGCAGGAGTTTGGCCTTCAGGATGCTAATAGACCTGTAATTCTCCAGGTCATTAGCTCACCCCATCTTGTACTGTTAGCACTTCCTGAGTAAACTCTCTCAGAGTGGACACTTCCTTCCTCTGCCTCACTCTGGAGAGTCATGGCAGAGTCAAGGCCCTGGGAAGGTCTTACAGAAAACAAACGGCAAGACCCTTGATAATAGACTTTCTCCTAAATAAGCCCTGGTTTTAAGCAAAACCACTTATTAGTCTGTGCAATACTCATTGGAAAAAAACGGTCATGAGGTTCCCCGACAGCTGCTTTTAGGGAGCCAAGCTGATTAGGATCTCAGAGGTCCAGCCACTCCTCCAAGCTCCACCCAGAAAGGATTTCTTTAATTTACCACCTTACCATCTGGGATAAGCTGGAAAATATTAATGTTAATTTCCTGGTTAGAAAAGGAAAGAAATTTAGAGAGCATATATACTGAAATTTAGAGAGCATATATATACTAATTGCTAGATTAAACCCACAAGAAATGGCTGTTCTCTGGTCCATTTTAATGGGCATTCTGTCTGTCTGAATCCCTGCTTTCTCTGTGGAACCTGCCCCCACCCCCCATACCAGGAAACAACTGCAAGGTCTGTAGAGACTATGCCTAAGGAAAGACTGCCTCCTTTGCTAAAACTGATTCCAGACCTCCATTTCCCTGCCCCAAGTTTAGACTAGCCCCAAGATCTGTAATGAGAGATATTTACTCACTTTCAAGACAATGAATGGCCCCTACTACAACAGGTGTGGAGCTGAAGAGTAGGGACTGGCCGTTCTTCAGAGCCCCTTTATGTACCAGATCTATCAGTGAGCCATCTAAAGATTTGTTTAAGACCTTGAGAAGGCAGCATCACTGTCAGATTATAGACAGTTGAGTGTCTTAGGAGTGAGCTTTTAAAAATGTCAGCTGTATATGGAAACATTGTTTCTGTTTTTGTACTTAAAGAGGGGAAAAAAAAACCCATAAAACTTCATGAGCTGTTGAGTCACTGCTGCAGTAAAGGAATCTCGTTTATATCACTTAACGGAGCTTCAGGTAATTGCAATGTAGAGTGACTTTGGTGCCAAGTAGGGGAAATAATTGCAATCTCGTTAATTAGTGGTCTGATTTCACATCCTCTTATGTAAGGCAAGCAAGCGGCCTTAAGTAATAATGCTAATGAAATCAGCGTTGATGCCCCAACAAAGGTCTCCCTTCCAAGAGATTATCTAAATAACCAACAAGGCAGTGATTAGGAGTCTAATGTAATTACTGTATTTGCATGTGCAAGGCCCACGGTCTACAGACTCATGGTAAGTACTTGGGAAACATAAGCCTTCACACATGTGCTGGACCATGTCACACAAGAAAAGCAAGCTGGTTTATTGGAACCCTTCTAAACACTGGGATTTTTTTTTTTTTTCTCCTTTTCTATTTTGGCGGGTGGGCGGGGCATGGAGAAGTTGCCTGGTCCAGCCTTTTCTGGCTGGCCTTCAGGTAGGAGGCTCACTGGCAGGGATTTGTTGCCTCCACAGGTGGAGATAGGGCAGTGGTCCAGGCTGCCAGGTCTACTGACGTTGCAGCTGTGGTGGTTCCTATCCTGTTCCTGATCCTGCTGAGCTTGGGTGTCGGCTTTGCCATCCTCTACACAAAGCACCGCCGCTTACAGAGCAGCTTCACTGCTTTTGCCAACAGCCACTACAGCTCCAGGCTGGGCTCGGCCATCTTCTCTTCTGGGGATGACTTAGGTAAGTAACCGGGGGGAGGGGTGATCCAGGGGCAAAGGAACACCACCAAATGGAGAACACTCAGTACATCCTTTCAGGACAGGGGTCTCTCCAGTGCCCCCACTCTTGGTATCTTTGCCAACACCACATTTTCTGTAGTTGTATAGTCCTGGCCCAAAACGGGAAAAGTGAGAGGGAGTGCTGGGCCCTGGGTTTGAGTGCTCCCCAAATTTCAAAACAACCCTCAAAAATGTCCACCTGACACTGGTCTAATCCTTCTTCTGGAGGGCTTCAGAACAAAAGTAGCACATCTCTGGTCAACTTCTACGTGAAGCCCTTCAGTTAGCCACACCTTTCTCCACGGCTAGTGCAGCCTGTCCGGGCTTCTTACTCTGAGGGGTTATTATGCACAGTAAGGGGAAAGGGAAGCTTTGGATCCCTAGGAGAAATCCTTGCATGCTGCCAGCCCTAAACTGACAGAGTTAAGAGCCAGGTCATGTAATATAGAGGATGTGGGAAAAGCTTCCCCCAAAACCAAGGCACCAGATGTGAGTCTGTGGGTCTACTTCTCCTATAGGCTAGTTGTTGCTGCTCTTTTGTTTATCCAGCAATGTGTTTTATACTCCAGGGATCCTATGAGATCATCTGTATTCCCTTGCCTTCTCTGTTCCCTTTCTTGATAATCAGCAAGCACCAAGAGTACCCTGGATGACTAGGGCGGCTCCTTTGGGTTGGTCTATTACGATGCCATTCAATAGTCACTAAAGGCTAAGACCAAGAGTCTCAAAGGGACAGCCAGGAAGCCTGAGAAGCTGCCCTCAGAATTCTTAAGGCCCCCCAGTCTCCTTTACCTCAGAGCAGTTCAGATTCAAAAATCTGGACAGAGATAACTCAAGTAAGAGAGACCAACCCACCCATTTAGCTGTAGGAGATTAGAGTCACCTTTCTACAGGTTTTACTCGAAATGACTATTAAATTAGTGTGGTCACGCTAGGGATGGGGAGAGGGTGACCTGAACATGGTGCAGGTAAGCCACTCTGGGGTTCAGCAGGCACAGGCAGAGTTGGGGCATGTGGGCCACTTAGAACTCTGCCGGAACTCACCATGGCCTTGACTGTTTTATCTTCAGGAGAGGATGATGAAGATGCTCCCATGATTACTGGATTCTCCGACGATGTCCCCATGGTGATAGCGTGAAGAGCTTTTCTCATTAGAAACCAAATGGTGTAAATATTTTATTTGATAAAGATAGTTGATGGTTTATTTTAAAAGATGCACTTTGAGTTGCAATATGTTATTTTTATATGGGCCAAAACTACAAAAAAAAAAAAAAAAAAAAAAAAAAAAAAAAAAAAGGAAAGGAAGGAATGAATAAACTTTGTAGTATCAACTGTGAACTTGAAACCAGGTTGATTTTAGTAGCCACATTATTTGATTTGACATTGATGTCGTCTTACAGGGCTGTGCTTGCTGGGCATGCTTTTAAGTCTGTGAGATCATTTTGCTTCATTAAGTTGACCATTCTTTTTCATTTTTCTAAGACACAGAAATGTATTTAATAAAACCTTCAAGAGAGAGTGATGGGTGGAGTACATTCTCCTTGAAAACTGCTCAGATTTTACATCTCGTTTGGGTTTAGTTTACATAAGTATGTGGGTGTCTTGTGGGGGAAGGTTCTGTGCTATTGTTTTTGTTAATTTATTGGGACTCTGTATAAAGCCATATTTTAGTGGCTGTCTGAAACCCCATGTGTGAAGGGCTCCTTGCCCAATGGAGTGGAGGTGGGGAGCAGGAGCAGTCTTTTCTTATTTGCTCGTGTGTCAGGGACAGGTCTTTGGCAGAAGAGAATTCTACGGTACTGCTAGATTCCAATTCATCTGCCCTGTAACCTGGGAAGCCCTGCAAGCCATAGGCCCCTGTCTTCTAGGAATCAGTGGGCTTTTACTGTGCATGTCTCTGTACAAAGTGTACCTCTGGAAGCTGCCAAGTGATAACACTGCTTTCTTATACACTGGGATCATTGTCATTTGAAAAAAAAAATTACTGTGGTTGTGGGAGAAAGTTCTAGATCTGTGCCATGATAGTTATGCATTGCAAATGTATGCCGTGTCTCCATTTTAAATTTGAGTTTTCCTTTTGTTTTTACTCACCACCAAAGAATCTCAAATGTAAAATTTTATATCGGGTTTTAACCACTGACTCATCCTCAAAAGTCCATACTGATATATGCAGTCCTTTTGAATTTGGTCTGTGCCTTCTCTGGATCCCTTCCCGTTCCTCCTGCCTCCCTAGCCTGTGCCCCCAGCTCCCCATAGAGAGTTTGTAGGTATCGCCAGGGATGGAGGAGATCTAAACATTTGACTTTTCCGTCAGCAGCTTTGTTCATTTGCTTTCTCTGTGAACTGCCATGGTTGTCTAAACAAGCCCTGCTCCCTGATCCCTTTGTATCACGTCAACGGCCACTTGAAAGTTCTGCGGACTCCCTTGTGGCCTCAACCCATCCTTCAGCCTGACCTGTAGGCACCGATGTCCAACCTGTCGTGACTTGTGCTGTATGAACAACCTCACTGAGGATTTCCTCCCAGCGGAAAAGCGGCAAGCTCTGCGAATATCCCAAAGTTATGCCTCTGAACACATGCTTTGTATATGCAAGTTTTGTGAAACCTGCCTCCTTCCCATGCAATGCATCCTGCCTCACAAGTGCTTAGTTTCTTTTAACTAGAAGTATCATTCTTGGGTGGCAATAGGGTATCAGTTTACCTGAGCCAAGGGTTGTTTGGAAAATAAGAGCCAATTTTTCTTAGAATATATATGTATATTAAATGAGCATTTTGACCTGTAGATAGTGTGCCATGTGGCCATAGCTCCTGGTGTCAAATGCTAGGAATAAGGAGTCTTCTTACAATTTTTTTTCCTCTACTTTCCTCTCACCTCTTTTTCATGATTTTTCCTCCAGACTGGGATTTCCTCAGCTTTATCTTGTCTTGCTTTGAAGTTTTGCTCAATGTTCCTCCCTTCCTACCACTTCCACTTAAATAAAGTCTTTAAGTAGCTGAAGGATTAACAGTCTGGTGGGAGGCAAGCCATTGAATTGAATCACTAGGAAAGTATATTTTCTCCTTTTCTTTTCCTGCCAAGTTTTCAGTGGCATTTGTAGAAGCTGGTGTGAAAGGCTATGAGGCATTATTTTCTATTATTCCTCAGTGCAGCCTTTTCACAGAGCATATGTCTCCAGCAGGCAATGTGAGTTGTTGCCAAGCATCAGAACCAGTCTCCAGGGCCTCCCGATGCTGATCCATAGTACTGTACAGACCCACCACCACCCCTCTCCTTGGAAGATGCACTGTGCTGTTTGAAAACATGTAGCCGTTTAAGGCTAGAGTATTTTATATAAATAGAAGAGCTTAGGTCCTGAAGACCAAGGCAGATAGATGCAGCTATGTGTAAATTGTATATTTTTGTGAACTTCTGAAGCACGCACTCCTGTTCCCCTCTGCTTTGTGGAGGTTTTGATGTATTCCTGTCATCTGCAAGAGTCCAGAGGTTGGACTGACAATAGGAAGTGAAAACAAGCTAAGTGTAGTCTTGGAAAGTTTCCACCTCACAGGGAATGGCAGGTACTTTGTTCCCTGTAGACTGTGTGGAAACTGATTTTTTCTCTTTTCTATATTGAATACCCTTTGAGATTTGTGAGACATGGGTCTATGTGGGTTTAGTGACAGAGTAGAGTTCTTCCAAGGACTCTTGGAGAGGGGCCACATCTGAGGAGACAGGTGAGAAATTTCCGTCACTGCTTGATGCCTGGCAAGCTGGAGATCTCAGCCTGCTGCCAGGCAACTGGCTAGCACTCTGACTTTGGGGGGGAGTGACTGTTGAGGCTCTGCCTCTGATTGAATCACTATGTATAACTACAAGCTGGCTGGGAACACTCCTTTGTTCTCTCCTATCCAGATGGCCTGCTAGATTGAATGATACTCTCCAACATATACAATAGGCCCTTTAGAAGGCAGTAGGTATCTGGAGGTGAGCTAGGAAAGCTATGGTATGTTGAGCCCCCTACAGATAAGCACCCCTGTCTCTTTGATGCACTTTGCCTTCAGATGTCCCTGATGGTCAGCACAACTAGCAAGACCCTAGTCCCCTGGTTCCGAACCCATCTCATATGTTAGTTCTCTGTCCCACAAAGAAGACCATGGTGAGTTCCTGAGAATTCTCTTTTCCTCAGCAGAGAGGTGAAGGGTCCCCTCAGGAGAGACTCAGACATATATCTAAGTTGAATGTCATCCCCATTGCAGCTGTAAGAATTGACTCTAAACTCTGCAGAAGCTTCCCTCTGTCGGGATTGTGTATCTCGACATTCCTGTGATGTTTTTCTTAGCTGGAGTGTGTGCTGCCTTTCAGGTACTACTTTTATGTAATAAAAGCCAGAGCATTAAGTTTATATAGACTACTTTCTATGCAAGACAGAGATACAGATGAGGTTGCAGGAAATGTGCACTGTTGGCTCCATAGACAAGAAGTGAATTGTCAGAATAGCATCACTGAATGGAGCGGAGGGAGGACCAGTTGCATGTGTTTCTGCCCACTCATTTTGAGCAGCCATATTATAAATGTAATCACCAGAGCTGAGTGACAACCCAAGAATGGTACTGGTTTCGTGTGTGATGACTTCAATGGGCTGAGCATGAATGCCAGAGTGGGACATCATTGCCCTCAGCGATTCCATGTCACTCCTCATTTAAAGCCTCTTGTTGAGACTTACTAAACACGATAGGCAAAGTCAGAAGGATCTGCAGCAAAATAAAGGCCTGTTCTGCTCTTACTTAAAGTGAAACACTGTGTACTTGTTTTTCTCCAAAGTAAAATTAGGTTATTTATAACTTCAATTGCCTCAGCTAGGTTTCCAAGTCACTGATTTCTGCTGAAGATTTTACTACGTTGTTGGACAATTTTAAGATAATTTTTTTTTCTTGTCTTGGTGTCAACCTTTTTCACTGAATAGAAATTTAACTGGGTTTAAAAAATAAAAATAAAAATAAAAAAATAAAGACACCGCTATCACCTATTTAAATATCCACTGTGTGTGCCATAAAGTTGTTCTTTGAGTGCAATAAAGATAGCTTAACCCAGTCCCCAAAGCAGCAGCCGATTTGTCTCTTTGAAGAGGGTATTTATGTCATAGAGGAGAGAACATTAAGACCTGGGATAATTTTGTTATTAAGGAACTAGTCTCTGGATGGCGGATCCTTGAAGAACACAGTGTCTTATGCTGACTGATGAGTGGGAAGGGGTGGTGGTGGCTGCTTTGAAGTAAATAGAATTATTCCATAGGGGTGTTGGCTCAAGTGCCATGCTGAGAACTGTGACTGCGTATGGGACAATCTGTTAAGGAGGTGAGTTTTGTCTCTGTGAGAAAGAAGTGCAGCAGGTGCAGGTGAGCCAGGTGCCTGAGAACACAACTTACACACAGTGAGCCTGAGAGGGAAACACTGGATTTATCTCTGAAGGACTACCGAGCAACAAACAACTAACAACTCTGGATCAGGAGATGGTCAGAACAGGTTGTTTTCTAAATTTTTAGCAGTTCTAGCATGTTGCATGTGTATGGACATGAACCCAAAGCAAAAGTCTGAAGTTGTTTCAGTTTCACGGGTGAGAAAAAGAGAGGAAACGGGAACTATGTATTCTGCTTGCTGGGGTCCTTTGGGGTCAAACAACCCTTTTACAGGGGTTGCCTAATACCATCTGTATATTAGTCATTTACATAATGAATCATGAGAGTTGAAAAATGACAGTTATGTAGTAGCATAAAATAATTTTATGGCTGGGCGGCCATTACAACATGAGGAACTGTGTTCAAGAGTCACAGCATTGGTAAAGTTGAGAACCACTGGTTTAGAGGAAAACGGAGAGTGAATGGCTAAGCCAGCTTCAATATTAGGTACTTCTGACACTAGGCCTTAATTCTGTAACTCCATGACAACAGTCATTTCAGCTGTCATTCAGCGACAGAATGAGGGCAATGTTTCAACACATTGTACCAAAAAATCCCAAAGGCTATCCTGCTCTCTTAGTTTGAGACCACAGCAACTCTTATAAAGAAAAACATTTAATTGGGGCTGGCTTAAAGTTTTCACAGGTTTACTCCATTATCATCATGATAGGAAGCATGGCAGTGTGCAGGCAGCCATGGTGCTGGAGGAGACGAGAGTTCTACATCTTAATCGGAAGAAAGCAGGGAGAAACTGTACCACACTTGATGTAGCTTGAGCATATATGAGACCTCAAAGCCCATCTCCACAGTAACACAGTTTCTCCAAACAAGGCCACACCTATTCCAACAAGGCATCACATCCTAGTAGGGTTACTCCCTATAATCCAAGCTTTCAAACACATGAGTCTAGGGGGCCATACCTATACAAAGCACATATGCTATCTGGGTGAATTTACCTGATTATGACCTAAACTTGAGTTTTCAAGCCTTTGTAATGTGCTTCTGTATTCTTTTCTCCTGGCCAAACACACCCTAAGCAACCTCATGAGCCTGGTGTGCAACATCACACCATCTAAGGTCACAGGCCAATGTTATCTTTCCACTGTGGGAAAAGCTGCCCAAGAAGCCACTCATAGACAAGGCATGACTTAGTGGGCAGGCGTGAAGGACAAAGGAAGAAGCAAGAAGCTGAGCTAAATTTGTGATTGCCCAATAAATAGTGAACAAGTTATGGCTCCTATACCAGGAAACGCTCACTCCACTTGGACCCTTAAAGTTGTAGCTCCTTGCAGCCATTTCTATTGGAAAGGTCTTGCCAGTGGGCTCTAAAGCTGATCGGACTGGGATAGTATTAATGGCTGCCACTTTGACTCATCTGCTTTGTTCTTAAACCAGTTCCTCCTTCCCATATGACACTATAGATGGTATTAATGACATCCAGACTGCATCAGAATAGAAAGGCGTGAGAGTCATTTCATGTCTAGATTACCTTGCCTACTATGTATTGATTTCAATGTTTGGCTCTGAGGAGGCACTCTCTGACTCTTAAGAACAAATCTCTATGCACTTGTGCCCTGTTCTGGCTTCATCTATCAGCTGTGGTCATGTGATGCCAGCCCCCATTCCCACTGAACCTACAGCAAATTGAAACCAGGAAGAAATGCTAAGGAAATGCAAGAACCCTGACATTAATAGAAGGGCAAAAAGCCTTAGAATTACAATAGTTTCTTAGATGGGAATTCCGGTCAACACAGCTTATTGGAGCCATTCAGCATGTCTAGACTGTCTAGTCTCACATATTAAGTAGCCTATCTACTTACAGAATAACTACATTTGAGTTAAGATGTAGTTTCATGTGTATGGTGTTTTGCCTACATGTATTTCTGTGCATCACATGCATACCCAAGGAAGCCAGAAGAACAAATCAGATCCCCTGAATCTGGAGTTACAGATCATACATAGTGAGCTGCCATGTGGGTGCTGGGGATTGAACCCAGGCCCTCTAAAAGAGCAGTCAGTGCTGTAACAACTGAACCCATCTCTCCAGTCTGATTCTCTTCTTTTGAATCTATATTTGTTAGTTAATATACTAAACCATTTAATTCATTTCACTTTTAATTCTGAAAATGATTCTTTGATTTAGGTATGAATCTTTCCTTTAACGAAGACAGTTGCCGCCCATGGCCACACTTACGAATGGGTCGTCTGGAATGGGAGTCAAAGGGCCTGAAAATTAAGGGTACCGAAAATGCGGGAAGGGTTTGAAAAAATTAGACCAACACATAGTGTGCTTTCAGTCCACCATCATTCATTGAATTCTCTTTGTTACACACAAACAAGTAGATAGGTAAAGCAAAACCCCTTCCCCCAAGTTCATCAGCAACTTGGCCCAATCAGCAGCTTCATCTTCAGTCTCTGGAGGTGGGACTTCCAGCGTAACTGGAACTTGGAGATAGGCGTGGCTATTAGCAGGAGGTGGGCAGAGAGGCGTGGCTATCTGTGGCAAGGCAGGGTTCTGAAAAATCAACCCTCAGCTGTATGAGGGTCACAGACAGTCTTAGCTTCCCCAGACTGTTACATATAGTATCATGACAGTCAGGATGAGCTAACTGAACTTCATTCTTAAGCTGTGCTGTTAATGGACATGCTATTTTGTCCCATCCATAAGGGTGATGTCATCTATATAGATTCTCTTTTTTGTTGTTGTTGCTTTGTTTTGGTTGTTTTTTTTTTTTCTTTCTTTCGAGATAGGATCTCTCTGTGTAGCCCTAGCTGTAGAACTCACTTTGTAGACCAGGCTGGTCTCAAACTCAGATATCCATATGCCTCCTCCTCTGAGTGCTGGGGTTCAAGGCGTATGCTACCATGCCTGACTTTATTTAGGTACTTTTAACAATCACAGATCATACATTTTTAGAAACATTTCAACTAGAAAATTTTAAAATTCAGAGGGATAAATAAACAAATACCCCTGGACTTCTTTGCAAACTATTTATATAACACATAATCTTTCTTATTGTTGGTAGAGCAATGAAACCTTTAAAAAAATAGAAGATTCTTTTGCTTTGCAGTAAGTCAGTATGATTTTATCAAACCCCTTTGTGCATTGTGGGAGGTTTTCAGTGTCTGTTTTGTTCACTACCGTGGGCTCAGTGATACCCAGAACTGCTGCATCTCCCAATTAGGGCAGTGACAGTGTGAGACCATTAGCATCCCTGACGGAGGAGGTGTCTACCCATCTCATAACTCAGCCCACTGGCTTTGATACTAGCACCCATTGAGTTTTCTTAAAAATGATGTGTAGGGTGATATGAGCCACCTGCAACAATTTACAAGAGAACAATAGTGAGAGACTTTTGAAAATGTTAATGTTGCCATTGTAATACCATAACCCTATTGAATGCCAAAATGACAACTAGTAATGCTTGGTAACATCTGTGTGAAAACAATGCTATTTGATACTTAAAACTTGACATCAGCAAACTTTGAGGGGGGAGGTGAGGACTCGGATTTAAATGTAAATCAGACTTTTCTGTAATTTGCCCTTTGGTTGTAGTCAGTTCCTTAAGCCTTCAGGGCTGATCAAAGGGAGAGGATTTGTAATTAAGACTTAGTTTTCTATCTCTTTCTGGTAGAGGCCAAGCCAATTAATTACCTGGGGATGGATTGGTCCTGGTTGCTGGCTGGGCCGTCTGGATGTGTGTGAACATGTGTGGTTTTCATGGAGTGTAAAGAAATGCAAGAACAGCATGCTGTTGGCTTCAGAAGTATACCGAAGGCTCTAAGCGGCTTGACTGTTCCCAAGAACTAACACAACAGAGGAAACTGTTCATGGATAGTGGCAAGGAATATGTTCAAGACTGAGAAGAATACTCCAACGTGAGCCAGAAATCTTTTGATCAATGGCAACGCTGATGCACTGAGGAACAGCATTAAATATGTAATTGCCAAGGACTAGGCATCTTCTGAGGGTCACTCATTAAAAGTCACTTAATCCTCAAACCCTTCTAACCAGGGTATTGATATTGTGATGCAGCAAGGAATCTAAGGGACATTTGCCTGTGGTCACATCAAGTAATAGGCAGAAATTGAGATGGGTCCCTGACTCCATATCATTCCTTATTACACAGGCCTTCTACATGACCCCTTTTGACAGCAAATTTGAGTGTATACATCAGGAAATTATTTAACCAGCTGGTTTACCATTTTAAGTAATGCTCCTTTGTAAGAAGGGGATTAGACAAGGAATTTGTATCCATTATAGAAATTTGGGGAAAATTAAAAGCACCAAGAAGAAAATGAGATTTCCTTGTAATCCCAGAGATAACCACTGGCAACATCTGGTGTGTGTCTTTTTGTGGCTTTATTCAGTTGCAGTGACTGTGTACACTTACAGTTCTGCTCGGAATAAGTCCACACAGGGGAGAAGACCACATTGCAGCTACTCTTAGTCTTGGATCAACTAAAAGGCAAGTCTGAGCTCAGAGGTCCAAGGCAGGGCCACAGCTTCTCCCCCGTTAGGTTCTACAAGAAGTTTTGATACAGACTTACTTTGAAGACAAGAAGAGCCAGGGGACTATTAGTCACTAGGCAGCCAGACTATGGTCACATCGCCCTTCTTCTGGCGGAATAGTCAAGGGCTTAGCGTCATCATCCACACGGAGGAGCTCACAGGAGGAAGTTTTTGACTCTTTCCCTTTCTAGCTCCACGAACTTTTATTTTGTTTCTCAGAAAATAGGAGGGTCAGCGATGAATGCCTCCCATCAAAGGGAATGGGGGAACATTGGCAGGCACTCGAGAGTAAGAACGATGTGAGCACACACATAGGACAGGTCAAAAGCATGGTGGTCACTGTCACTATTTAGTACAAAGGGAACTTGACTCTCCAGCCATGCTTGTATCACAATTCTACAGAAAAGACAGGAACCACCTAAAAGATGTTAGCAGCTGGGTGAGAGTCCTTCTTCATGGATCTATGTAATGGGATGAGAGGAGGAGGAGGAGGAGCTGGGAGGAGCTCAGTGGGAACTAAGTGCTGGCTGGTGAATACGCTGTCCATTTCAACTGCACAGGGACTTCGCCAAATGGTTTTCCTGGGTACTACAGTGTGGTGCTGAGCTTCTCCTGCCAGAGCTGGGAGGGACGGAGTGTGGAATCCACTTGAATAAATACTGAATCCCCTGTTAGAATCTCTTCTAGGTCTACAGATTCTACGATAGAGAGGTATTAAAGGGGAGAGAAAATCCAAAGATTAGGGTAGCCACAAGAGAAAGGAAAGATGAAGAAGGTCATCTCAAGCTCTAATGGAACCCAGGGCCATAACATGCTAAGGAAGTACTCTACTACGAGATTATATCCTCAGACCTCTGGCTGTCTGGATCCCATGGCAACATCCATCCAAGAACTCATGAGCATTCTTCTCTATCCAGTACCCTCTCCAACACTAAGAATATAATGTGAATAGGACAGATATGGTTTCCGCCCCCCTGGGACAAGTTAAAACAAATCATCAGGGCTCAGAGGACAGTGTGAATTCCATGTGATTTTGTAAAAGAGGAAATAGAGATTGAAGATTTTCTGTGATTTTACCTAAGAGCTCAGCTAGTCAGCAAGTTTGTTTTCTGGATCCTAAAGCCCTGAAGCGAAGGCTGTGCTTGCTTGTGGTCCTTGATTCTGTGGTGTGAGGGTGTTGACTCCAGTGTGATGAACTCTACCTTGGGGTAGAGAAGTGTGTCTTCAGCTGCTTACACAGATCTTGATGCCCACTTCATTGTATCACCAGCTATTCTATTGTACAAAGTCTTTCTCACCAGGAGAGGGGAGGTAAAAATAAAAGAAGCCCAGTGCCCCAGTACAATCCTATAGCCTAGTAGTATTCTGTTTTGTGCTCAGGAATTCAAAGCTGATTGGACAACCCTAGTAAAATGTACAGAGCTAACCACTCTTCTTGCTTTATAAAACACACAAATAGTAGTGGGTCTTTTAAGGTTTTGTTTTTTTTTCTCATAAGGTTGATCATCCCTTCCCCACCTTTAGGTCCTAGGAATGGAACCCAGGGCCATGTACATGCTAAGGAAGTACTCTACTACGAGATTATATCCTCAGACTTCTGGCTGTCTTTCTAAGCATCTGTGGTATGTTTCCCCTTAGTCTTCAATTCAACTCGGAAGTCTGTAATTCCCAAGCTCCACAAGCTCTAAAACACAAATTAACAAATTGCTATTTTCTTCTTGTGCTGAACCCCATTGTTGGATTTTTCCCCGTTGCCTTATCTTTGACATAGACATGGGAATATTGGAACAAGCAGCTGTATCCTGTGTTCATATGGCTTGACTAGGAGCTGGTAGACCTCTGGGAGCTTCCTCTTCCTTAAGAGGCACCCCAGGCTCATGTGAGGTAGTTCTTTGTACAAGAGCTGGAAGTAGCTGTGATAGTGTTCATTAGTTTTATGTTACTATGACAAAATACCCGAGATAAACCAACGTAAAGGTTTGAGTTATAGTTTCAGATGTTTCAGTCCATGGTCACTTGGCCCTGATATTTTAGCCATGTAGTAGCTCTGTACATCATGGCTGCAGCATGCAGAAGAGGAGAAAGCTCATCCTAGAAGACAAGAAAGAAGAAGCAATTGAGCTCTCAATACCCACAGAGGAGAACCAGCCACTAGCATGAACCAGCTTCCTTTTAAACATCCCTGCTTCCCATAGGTTCTATTACCTTCCAATGGCACCATGGGCTAAGGAGCAAGGTTTTTAATAATGTGGGACCTTGGAAGAACATTCTAGATCCAAGCTAGCAAAGACCCTTTCCATTTCAAGAGCCTAAGTCATCCTAACTAGGGAGTTGATGAGTCTGGGCGGGGATAATACAAAAGTGAATACCCCTGAACTCACCAAAAGTGGAGTGCTATTGTAAGATGAAAGCTTTCACTTAGCAAACTTTGACTGAATACTCTCCAGGTTTTGAAAATGCTTTAGTAAACCAAACCCCTGACATCGTAAACATAGCCTCAAGCTGACAGAACAAATTAATAAACATAACTAATGGGCTAGATGTATGTGGAATTCAAAACTTGCAGGCATGGGAATGTGGTACTCTCTGTCCAGAGTTACTAGGAGAACCAGGCATTACCTCTCTCTCGAGATTTCAGAATAATAGAGATCTCAAAGTAATGCCTGCTTGGTGAATCTTCTGAAGTTAAAAGGCCAAAGTGGCGAGTGGGAATCCAAAGTGTGCAGGTGCTCAGAGAATGGAGAAAAGAGTATTCCTATGGGTTAGTGATCAGAGCAAGTTCAAGAATGAAGGTTGCAAGCTCAGTTGTGTCTCCTGGGGCCATGCTTCTCCATGGCCACCTTGTGGTTTGGAGTCTGGGGCAGAATCCTGGCTCAGGAACTTTGATGCTATGCATCTTAACCTTTGACCCATGCTTGTTTCGTCCCTGTCAATACAGATCACCTGTCAATACAGATAAGTGTCTAATTCACTGGCCATTGCAAGGATGCTAACAGACCAAGAAACACACTAGACAATGCATCTCCTTGCTAGCATTATAGGTGTCACTCACAAGTGTCTTCCTGCAGCATCTCTGTAGCCCTGGGTAAGGCATGCTTTACAAAGGAGGAAGTTATAGGTGTTCTTGATTTTCAGGATACAATCTGCACGGAGACTGGATTGATACAAGATGAACAGAAAATGGGAAACGAGAAGTGACTTCAGGTTCCTCTATACCTAGCCCACCTCCTGCTTTCGGAGGCAGCTCCAGTGTGCTTAGTAGCAGTGGAAAAAGGAGAGTGGGTGTGCTTAGAGAGCAGGTTGGTGGCCTTGCTGCCATCTCTGGTCCTTTGCTGCTTGGAAATTTGTGGTCCTACTGCTACATACTCATGTGACATAGAGTACTTCATTTTCCCATATCCCATATTTCTCCCGGGCTTGATGGACTCAGATCTAGACAGACACTGGATCCTTGCTTCAGCTAAATATGCCATTAAAATTCAGCTGGGGAAGTCCATTGGGATGGTTGGCTCGTAAACCACATTGCTTCTCACAGACTTGGAGGCTGGAAGTTCAAACTTCAGGCTCTGGGGATTGCGACAGGCAAGGGTCCCTTCTTCTTTCATAGACTTCTTGCTGTTTCCTTGAATAGAGAAAGAAAAATGAGCAAAAACGGCAACTCCCTGGCACATCGTTTTTAATGAGGGAACTGTGCGTGAGGCTCCAATCTCATGACCCAAGAGGCTCCATCTCCCAATACCATCATTTTGTGGGAATATGATCTCAGTCTATACATTTGTGGGGGACACAGACATCAGGTCTTGAGCACAGTCCATGATGGGACAAATTTGACCATGATTTGACAGCACTGTTTGCTCTCATGGAGCAGAGTGGGAAAGATAAGCCGTGTGCTCTCCTTTCCTGCCTCACTTTGGCTTCTCTCAGCATCCAGCAAGCTGCTGCTGCTGCTGCTGCTGCTGCTGCTGCTGCTGCTGTGTGTGTGTTGATTGGTAGCAGGTATGGAGGTTGAGTTTGGCTGTTAGTCACATGTGGCTGAGGAAAGGCAAAGGACTCAGGATGAGTCAGAAAGGTTGAGGGACTTTGTGGGAAGAAAGCTCCCTCTCCTCTCCTTCCACCACGCTTCCGCTTCCAGGTAACAAAGGTTGTTACAGTGACTAGGAAACCTAAGCCCCTAGAAATCTGTGGCTGGTTTGTGTTGTCTTCCCTCTGTGTGTGACACCAGAAGAAACCCAGGCGTGCCTATGTGACATGATGTAATGGAAGTCTGTCAGGTCCAGAGGAACCGTCTGTCTTTTCTCAGTCCCCTAGAAAGGCTTCCTGGGCTCAGAAGACCTTGACCTTGTTCCTCCTTTTCTTGTCTCCAAGGGTCCTGACCTCCCTTGTCCCTCCTTCATGTCTCAAGGTCACAGTACTTAGGAGATTTTCACAGGTAGAAAGAAATATCATCTGTGGGTCAAGTAGAGCTTGCTCAAGTGCACCCTGCTAGATCCCACAGATGTGTTCTAGAGATCTGCCTGCGCATCAGACCCCTCCCCCCAGTTCAGCAGAACCTTTAAAAAATAGGGGGAGTTATCATTAAGGGAGTTCAAACCAGCCCTTCTTTTATCCAATGAAGGGTCCTTTTGTCATGCAAATAACAACATCATTCTTCAAGTTGAGAGTCTGTCGTGGCTTCCCTTAAGTGAGACACACCTCCATGGAGCAAAGTGGGGATGATACTCTGCAGGATTTTCAACACAGACTAGTGACCACCCTTCTGTCTTTGTTGCAGTACTGGCTCTGGTGCCCTTTGTTTAGGACAGGAATTATTTTTGCCACTGGAGGGCCCTCTAGATAGCTGGAGAATTCTAGTTCTCGCCTGCAGCTCACGCCCAGATTTTTTTTTTTTTTTTTTTGAGCAAGCAGCGAGCATTTCAGTGAAAATCGGATTTAACTGGGGAAACTAGCAGTAGCGGTCGACATTCCTTTTATTTAGGAATTTAAGCATACAAGAAGCCTCTATTTAAAAGAGCGGCTTTTGGATTAGGGTCTGTTTGGAGCTGGAGGGGAGGGGCTGAGCTTGTGGTGTGTGGAGAGTGATCTTGCAGAACTCAGCCCAGCTTAAGAGAGCTGGGAGTTTTGAACAAAGGTTATTTTTGTTGTTGTTGTTGTTGTTTTCTATATGAGGAGAATCACACCAAGATGGATGGAGACAAGCGGGGACCAAATTATTTTTCTGCTAGGAAAAGAGAGTCTTGGCCAGGACTAAAACAACTGTTTGGGGCAATGACAGGGAAGGGAATACTGCTCCCCAGGTTTGTTTTTGACTCACATAGTTTTTTTTTTCCTCCGTCTTATTGTTGAAGACTACTTTAGAGATTTTTGCTTTTCTGATGTTAAGAACATTATAAACCTGAGTTCTGAGATGATGACACGATTTAAAAAGTTTCACATCCATCCTTTGTACTTCCAAACACAGACCTGTTGAAGAATCAGGTAGGGAAAAAGGAAAGGGAGTGGGGGAGGGCTGGGAGAACAGAAAGGAAATTTGAGACAGTGAGCGTACAGTTTCCTCTGTAGAACACAAAGACAATCCATCAAAACTCTCCAGACTAGACCAATATTAAGCCAGGCTAAAAGGAAGTTTCATGTTTACGGCCTGGAACAAGAAATGAACTGGGAAGGGGCCCCTGATTATGGAAGTGGGGATGGGGGGTGGTTTGAGAACCAGAGCCAAGTGCTGAAGGGGACAGGTGAGCCTGCAGGGACTCAGGTTAGCTTGGGCCCTAGTAATCTAAGAGCTCACTGGTACCATGGAAACAGATATGGTCAGTGGGGACATAGCTCCTGTCAGGTTCTGTGGAAGACAGGCTTGCTTCTTAGAAAACGTGTCCAGCGGGAAAAAAATGAAGAGTCTTTTTCTGAAATCCCTTAGATCATAGACAGGTTCCTGACCCATATAAAGGACAACACTTTCTATATTTGTTTGGAAGAGGGGTAGGAAAGGATGCAGTTCCGATAGCCTCAGTTTCTCTTTTAAACCTGTGAGCTTGTAGGTTAGAGGACACAGTCAGACTCTACAGACAGACTTACGTTTACAAATGTTGTCCCAGGGCTTAGGATGTGCTCAACGGCCTAGTCTCAAGGGACACAGGACCCCCTTGCAAGTCTACATCTTTTTGACCAGTGCCTTGCTCTTTTTATTATCCCCTTGTCACCTGTGAGAAGCAGGTATGTAGGAACGCATACAGTTACACAGTAATACCTAAGAATTTGCATCTGGCAAGGAAGAGACAACTGGGAATGGAGCCCAGGTCCCCGACTAAGGCTGACCTGAAGTAATGGCAGGCATCTGATGGCCTTCAGACACTGTGCTGGCAGAAAGGATGAGAAGGGCTTATCTGTAAGGGCTGGAGCTAGGGCGGAAGCAGACTGAGGGAAGGGACAGCAAAGGTGGATTCCACAATTCCACATCCCTCGTCCTTAATCCTCTCCCTGTCTCTGAGGTCCCAGCTGCCATTGTATGTAACACTGACATGCACACACTTTCCTCTGACGTATTTGTACACATATATACTTCGTGCAAACAGTTGTGCTGAGTGCTGGGCACCTGGCAGGCAAGCAATGAATAACTTGAGGAACACTGAAAAAAAAAAAAAAGAAAAGAAAAAGAAAAAAAGAAAACGCTAAGGTTGTATGTCATGGCTGTCATTGTGGCTCCTGTTCAGAGCTTGGATCCACCACTGGCTTCTTGAGGTTGGGTGAATTGCACATAAAGGGATGGACAAGCTCTGCCTGACCAGAGTAGTCTCTGAACCCTGGAGCATTCTAGGACCTACTGCACAAAACAACCATAGCAGGAAAGAGAGCTGGTTGGTGGAAGTACAGGGCGGGAGCTGGGAAGTGGTTTCTTTGTTCTGGGAGATTTCAGCCAGCACGAACCGCAAATTTTACTGTCTGCAAACCAAGAGCCCCTCCCCTCCCCCTTACCGCCTTCCTTTCCAACCTGAGAATTCATTCGCTGTCTCCCTCGGTCTCTTCCTCTGCCCCAGAACAATCTGCAGGGAAAGATCTCTTTGTTGAGAACACCCTGAAATAACTCTGAGTTGCAGAGTTCCCGGGGAACAGCCAGGGTTGTCCTCCGAGGAGAGTGGTCTCCCGGGCACAGCCCCCCCACCTGTTGATCTCTCTCTTCCCCAGGGGTGAGCGGCAACCTGCATTGTGCCGGGATCTCACGCCTTTCCCCGCAGGCTCGGCAGATGGCGCGCGTGAGCAAAGCCGCTTCGTTCCCTGCCCCTCCCCAACGTCGGGGCCTCGCTGGGCTAAAGCAAAAACAGATGTTTTCATCATTTCTGGATCTGGCACGTGACTTGCAGTTCAGCAATGTGCCGACAGAACCCAGAGTTATGCGTTTCCTTCATCTCCCGCAAAATAAAACAATCTTCCTTAAATGAGCGTTCCTCCAAGTGAGCCTGCGACATGAGATCTCTTTAGCACAAGAGGTTGTTTGCTTAATGGAGCTCCGACTGCGAGTGCCCTGCTAGCCAGTCCTGGGTCTATAATTGGGAACTGGTCCTTTTTCAGAGAAGACAGTGAGCAGCCAGACTGGCTATCTTCACCTTAAGGGCTAGGACAGGCGCTAGCGTTTTTAAAATAGCCCTGGTCTGGCTGGGGAGGAACCTGCCTTGCGTGGGTGCATAGAGGTCGCGAACAAAACAGGAAGGCCGAGGCGGCGCGCCCTGTTCCCCGCTCCCACGGCAGGTGGCAGCATTGGCCCGAGCTGGCCTCTGCCACTGGCCAAGCCCAAAGCGGGCCCTTTTACTTTCGGTGGCCTCAAAATTATTAGTTCCAGATGAGTTCTTGCGATTGTAATATTTGGTTTAACCCAATCGGCCTGATTGCGTCAGCGTACGCTCACACTCAGCCGTCTGAAGTCTAACCAGACATCAGAGGCTTGTTTCAGGGGTGTCAACATTCCTCATCCTTTGAAAGAATTAAAACAAAAAACGCAAACGGAGGCTGATTTATCCCCAAAGGAAGGGTGGGGGGCGGGTGAGCGGTGAACAGACCTGGGGCTAGGGTGACCTGAGGGAGTGAACGTGGAGATTCAGGCGGGAGTCAACAGTTGAATTCTGTCGAAGCCTGCTAGGGTAGAATTGGAGTTCTTTGTAGATCTACGACCTACCTCTGGGTTTTATGAAGGTTAGGGAGAAAACGCTGAACTGGTTTGTGAAAGACAAGAGGCCTGGAGGCATGTAGACTGCTCTCTCCAGGCACAGAACACCCTGAGCCTCTGTTTAACCCTTGGCCTGGCTGCTCCTGCCAGGGCCAGACACAAGCTCCTGACAGCTTTGGGGGATTTCTGAATCTCCCTTAAGGATGCAAGCTGTGTTTCCTGAGGATAGCAGCCCACACCCCAGAGGACCTCTTGAGAAGATGAGGCCTCCAGCAGACCTTGCTGAGTGGACTCGATGGAATGATCGTGTCTTATAAACAGCCCTTTTGCATGTCACACACACTCTGCAGGGGCACTTAGGGACCCATTCTAGTAGCCTTGGGTTTTACAGGTGCTATCTTACAGAGGTTAAAAGACTGCACTCTGAGCGCCGGGGCACTAATAGTTAAATCTGGCCACAAGACATAGAGTTGCACCCACAAGAGCAGAGAGCAGAAAGGGTTCCTGGCCTCCCTTGGCTGAGCTGGAAATGACTTGGCCTCGGAAGAGAAGATCTGATCTTTACCATGCAGCCCCCATCCACACATTTTTTTTTTCAATCTGTGCTCAAATTCTTCAAGTAGCTTGGTCAAGGAAGCTAGGGAGATTCCTGCTGGCTAATTTCAGGGAGCTTGCCATCTTTCGAGCAGGTCTCTGGCTCGACACGGTGCTGATCAAAAGCCAGCACCCATATGGCAGATGCTTCAGGTCTTGCCTGTGGAGAACTGGTGTTGGCTAACTGGGGTTGGAGTCTGCCAGGCCGTCCAGCTGTGTGGCCAGCTATCTTGTTCTTCCCTTTTCTCTGCTCAGTGGTGATCTAGCTCTGTGAATCAGGCATAGAAAAAAATGGTGGGCGAACACCTCCAGAATGTTTTGAGATCTTGGCATCCTGGATCTTCCTGACTCTCTGAAAAATACATGTCTCTCCACTGTATGCTGCCTCTGCAGCCACTGTATCATAATACTGAATGGTGCTCTGCCTGGGGTGAGATGGGGATGGGGAATGAACTAAGTTGGAGAAGCAGGCATATTGACAACAGTGCTCCTTGGGATGGTGGAAGGATTCCAGTGTTCTTCGGGTTCATTGACTTGATGCTTTTCTGAGAATCAGCTTTTGAACATCTTACTATGTAGAGGTTCTCAGTCCTGCTTGCTTAAGATTACTGTAAACCACTGATCCCCACACTTCTGAGCATCAGAAATTCAGTTCCAGGTCAGCTTGGGTTTCACGTGACCCTGTCGGTGTGGGAAGGAATGGATACCCACTCAAAGCCCCTTCCATCACAGTGGAAGGGAATGGGTTAAAAATTCATGATTGTAGCACTCCTACAAGGTGGTTGGAATATATAGCCAATGTGTGTATGTATGTATGTATGTATGTATGTATGTATCTATCTATCTATCTATCTACCTGCCTACCCATCTATTATTTAAGTACTGCGATTTACTTCTAACTTAGCTTCCTTTGCTTTATAGACAAAGTTCCTAAAAGTTAAACAGCTCAGCCAAGGTCATACAAGTTCAAGTCCTGGCCTGGAATCCCTGTGTAAAGTCTCTGGCTCCTCAGAAATGACTGAAGCTTTTCCTTAGTCATATAATATTTATGACTGAGCTAGTCTCTTCTCCCCCCAACCCCCATTTAATGAAGTACTTCAATAACCACCTAACGTACACTACTATTGTATGTGAAAAATTAGAAAAAAATCCCTCTGAAATTCTTGAGGGGTGTTCCATTTTTCTGCTTTAAACAATATCTATGTTCAAGTAGCTTGATGAGAATTACTCTGTATCCTTGTTTCTCTAATTTATCAGTTACAGTTTCAAAAGGGCTTCAGTGTTCTGTTTTTATGGGTAAGGCTGGAATGGAGCCCTAGAAAAGTTCAGCTTAGGGTAAAGTATGTGATGGTAGGCTAGTTGATGATGGAAGGAGGCATCCATCTCCAAGCTTGGTGAGGCAGTTGTCCTTATCCCATCTTCTCCTGAGGCTCTCCTAGGTGATGGGCGTGACTGTCTTTCCACTGGAGGCAGCCAGCATCCTCAGAAATAACTTGTGCTTCCTGGGCCAGGAAACATTACAGGCCTTAGTAGTGTGAGGGAAAGTCTTCCAAGATGAGCTAGCATTGAGTCTGGAGATTTTAAAAATGTGTAGTTCTACTCAGAAGAAGATAAGACATTTTGGGAAAGGGGGACAACAAATGGAATAAAGAGTTACCAGAACCCTGTCAAAGCCTGGTCATAGGCTTTCCTGGCGTTGTTTAGGATTTTTGACACCCAAAGGTTGAGGAAATCTTTGACCAACATACTGTCTTAACGAAGACCAAAATGGTCTGACTTACATAATGTATGAGTTTGATTGGATCTCCAATCTAAAGAGGAAAGGCTACAACAGATATCTCTGACATAACTGGGAACTCTGTAGATCCCAGGATATTAGTGATAAATAGATTTGAATAGATCCCTGTGGTTTAATAGGAAGAAGTCCATATGGCTAGGAGAGTTGAACAGAAGTATTCAGAGGTGAGTATTGGGATGCTTAGTAGCAACTCAGTTTCAAAAGATTCATTAAAACAAAAATGTAGTAAATATTCTAGAAGGTTAGCAACTGGTGACTGGAGGTGACTCATGGATGTGTGTATCAAGGTTCATTAGAAATAACTCACATCTTCCACAGGTGATGTTTCTAGTAGAAAAAAAAAAGTATGCAGACAGAATATACTCCCTCCATACACAGCTTACCATACTCTTTACATATCAAAAAAGTATGTGAAGCACTGTGTTTGAGACAAGACAGAAGGGAAATATAGCCAGAGGGACCTTGAAGTAATCTTAGAGAATGATTCCTTTTTCCTAGGGCATTAGGAGAGAAAATCTTCTAAGATGGGCTAGTATCTGGGCTGCAGATTTTTAAAAAATGCACAATTTTAATCAGAAGAAGGTAAGACATTTGGAGACAAGGGGGCAATAAAAGAAAAAAAGTTAAAGCATTGAAGACTGGGGAACAAAGACCACTCCATGTAAATGTTGCGGAGGATGTGCTGGTATGAAAACTGGTGTCTGGGGACAGGTGGCTTTGAACACCATACCCACACTATTGGGAAGAGGCATGTGGAACTATCAACACTCTGCTGCATGGACTTTTCTTCTATAGAAACTCCTGCCCAAGCTCAAAACCAGCACATGCGATTTCTCTCCAGAGGTTCCCCAGTGCGAACAGGATCATTCAACTGTCCCTGAGGTCATCCACGCTCACTGCTGATGTCACACAGGCTGTACAGGAGTCCATCATGATGATGGTTGGCTCTGAGCATTGTCCTTAGAATCAGCCAACACATTCCTGCTTCTGACCCTTTTCACATTTCCATTCCCGACACACACACACACACACACACACACACACACACACACACACTTGACAACTCAGCCCCCCACACTTGCCATAGGCTCTGATTTTGGACCAACTGGTGGTCACAGGGTTCTTTGTTCTCATGGTGGTTTGCTTTGCTAATCTCTTGGCTCATAGTGGGACTTCAGTGGTGTAGAAATAGTGTTCCCCTCTGTTCCTGAGAACTTTGTCCCCATATTTTTGCTGCATCACTTAGCATCTTTGTCATGACTGCTTTGTGCCCATATCTTTGCTGTATAACTTAGCATCTCTGTAATGATCACTTGCCTGTCTATTTTATCTACTTGACTATGTCAGTACAGGAAAGTGACATAGTCACCTAGTCAGCTCTAAATCTCCAGTATTTAGAAGAACGAGTGGACCAATGAAGGAACAGAAAGAGGAGCTGATATCTATCTATCTATCTATCTATCTATCTATCTATCTATCTATCTATCTATCTATACACTATTAGTTCCCTACCTACATGCATAAATGAGTATTTGTTATCTAGGTAAAAAGCAACAGCTATAAGTGGGTCATAGTTTCTGTAATGAAGGCCTCATCTCTGCATTTTTCTTCTCTCTCTCTCTCTCTCTCTTTCTCTCACTCTCTTTCATGTGTGTGTTCATCATATCTGTGTGCAAATATATGTACATCCATACAAAAGCCAAGATTTTTGTTTTTTTGACATTGGTACTGTGAGAGACGTGGATAGGACAATGAAGAAGATGCAGCCTTAGTCCCAATGGAATTCTAGGATCTACTCCCCTGGGATCACTGGGAGAAGTTGAGACTTGGTGCGATGAAGAGGGTCCAAGAGAAGGTATTGGTGAAAGTGCAATCCAGTTATGGCAGAAGAACCCAGACTTTTGGAGATGTCAGTACCAAGGGATGTCCACCAAACCAGAAGAACCTCCCCTTACAGGTGACCAAGCCTGTGACCAAGAACAGCAGCAGTAGTGAACTGGAGCATGCCAGACCTTGGGAGACAAGCTGTGTGCTGCAAAGGGCAGTGCTGAGAAGTGATCAAAGCCCCTTGAAGGAGCCCAGAAGATTGTGAATGAATCCCAGATATTGGACACTGGGTCATTTATAGCGTTTGGAGTTTGGTTTTGCTTTGTCCCGATTGTGACTGAGCCCTGGTTCTTGAAGTAACAAAATATTTAACTTCATTTTTATCTTTACAGAACCCACATTGAGAGACTTTAAACTTTTAAAAGAGATTTTGGGGTTTTAAAGAGACTGGATATTAGCTGGGCAGTGGTGGTGCATGCCTTTAATCCCAGCACTTGGGAGGCAGAGGCAGGCGGATTTCTGAGTTTGAGGCCAGCCTGGTCTACAGAGTGAGTTCCAAGACAGCCAGGGCTACAGAGAAACCCTGTCTAAAATCCCACTCCCCTCCAAAAAGAGACTGGATATTATCAAGAGACTGCATTTCTCTTTAAAATGTGTTTTAATTTGTAAAGACTATAGGACCTTTAAAGCTATGTATGTTTTGTGTTGTGATATTAATATTAATATTGGGGATAGATGAGACAGGGAAGGTTCTGACTGAAAAGTGATGTGTTCGTATACCAGGCTGACAAGGGGTCGGTTGGAGTGGCTAGTTTTACGTCAGTGAAATAAACCCATTCCTTCCCAAGTCATTTTTTGGTCGTGGGGTTCTATTACAGCAATAGCAACCCTAAATAAGACATCTCTAGATATGGCCCCTTTAACCAGAGATCTCACCAAATATGCACCAAACACTCACTAAGTCAAGATATCTTCAGAGTTCCATTCCTGTATGAGCTGAAGAGAAAATGCATTTGGTCACAAGGCCATGGCCACTTCATCTCTGCGTCATGATAAGAGACAACAGAGCTAACTCCAGAGCGTGAAGCTGTTGCTGGGACAGTTCCAGGCCAGGAACCACAGGGTCTGTTCTGGTCACTAAACTATCACCTCTTACCCATACAACAGATGCTGTGTCATCGGGTTGCCCGTGTGCTTTGTCCAGCCCTGCCTTCTTCACTACTAATTTAAACATTTCCTCTGTCCCTGATCCCTTATTCATATCTGAAGAATAAGGAGTCTGTGGCTGCTCTGATGGTTGAGGACACTAGCCATCTTTGTAGGATGCCTGTGTAAAAGTTCCAGACAGGCTCAAATGGTAGTTTAAATCTCACTCAGGGTAACTTGAAGGTGCTTGGTGACTGATTCTTCTATCCAAGAATGGATATCTGTTCAACTGATGGAGTTAAGCTGACCAAGTATAAGATCTTTATCCAATGTGAGGACTAGTCATCTCTTTAATCCAGATCCTCAAACCAGAAGCACCAAGATCCTCCCCTTACAGGTGACCAAGCCTGTGACCAGGAACTCACATAGCACACCCTCTTTGAAGTGGGGCTTTTCTGGGAGCTATAGGCCATTACAAAAATTGTGTGTGCTCAGAGCTGTCTTGCTCTACATCATCTCTGCTCCTAGTTTCACTGGGGAGGGCTAGGGAAACCAGTAAAATAATGCACCACAAAATGCAGGTCAAGAAGTCAGTGATGGACTCTTAAGAAGAAGCAAGTATGCTCTGGGGTTCATGGCCTAGCTCTACCAAAACATTGTACACCAACCATGATAGCCTTAACTATGAGTCACTCTGAAGGGAGTTTTATCATGTTAGAAGCATAGCATATGCCAGGGAAGCACTTGTACATACATTCACAGAGCATGACTAAGCACCCAGATGCTCCCCCATCTTCTGCTAGCATCCAGATGTCTCAGTGCCTGCAAAGGGGCTTGATATAACCCATTTCCTACTTGGGACATGAAAACAACAGTAAAAGAGAGGCCCTAGAACCTTTCAGTGGTCCATGGATTCTGAATGGTGTTGATTCACTCTCCCTGTGAGCCTCTGAGGTGCGTATGGCTTGAATGGTAATTCCATTACTATTAATCTTCTAGCCCTAGTACCACCAGGCCTTTCTATGACCTCTCAGGAATTCCTTACATCTTAACAAACTCATCTTTACCCCATCCATCTCCCCATCCTTTCTGGACTCTGAAGCCAGGACCCCAGCATCCTTTCCTGTCTCCACCACTCTGTGTGATTGGCTAACTTTCTCTTTCTGTTCTAACCAAATCTTTGTATGTCCCATGAAAACCAGCACAGGGTACTGCACATGGTATGTGTTCAATAAATATTTATTGGATGAATGGTTCATTTTCTTCTCCATATGATATTCAAAAAGACTTAATTAAGGGATTAACTATATGAGGCACTGCGCCAGGTGCCCTACAGAGATAATTACATGGAGGAGCCCTGTCCCTAAGTAGCTTAACATCTAAAACTATTAAACAGATATAAACACTCATTTATAGCAGCCAATGACCTGGGTTGTTAATCTAGACTCCATTGACATGCCCCTCCCCTAATGGTTGACTCTATGAAATTTCAGGATTCATATAGAATCTGTTGTGTGCAAAATAGGATCCATAATCGCTGAGACGATTCATACTAAAAATGTGGTAAGAAACAGGGGATGCCGAGTTTCCTCCAGATATGTTGGTTGGTTAGATAAAGGCTATGAGAGACAGGGTAGATGCATGGGTAATGCTTGAAATTACTACATGAGCCATTGGGGGAATGCTCTGCCATGTAGTTAGGGCAGGGGTGGTGGTAGCTTGGTGGTGAAGTGGCAGAAGACCTGAAGGAGAGAAGAGTCAGAAGGCATATGCTAAGTAAGCTTGAGATGTCTACCAGGCATAGAGTTCAGGAGGAGCTGGTGAATGAATTAGAGCAAGGAGAGAAGTAGGCTGGGAATGTAAAATTGGGAAACTGATGTGTGTTTTGATACTTAAAGCCAGCAGCTGACCAGCATGGTATCCTCCCATGCAGAGTTGACCATGGTAAGAAGGAAGCAGTGATCAGTTAAGCAAAGTTTAATCCTAGGAACTGTATCATTTCCATGTTCTGGCTTAGTGTTTTGTTGGCTAAACTGAACTGGAATGTGGAAACAATGCCTTATTAGTCCTAGAATTTCTAGGATGCATCATTGTGGATACAATGAGTGATATTCACTCTTATAAATGAAAAGGAAGGAAGGAGGGAGGGAAGGAGAGAGAGAGAGAGAGAGAGAGAGAGAGAGAGAGAGAGAGAGAGAGAGAGAGAGAGAGAGAGAGAGAGACTCAAGGGCTGAGCAGGAGAGTTAAATAACCCCAAACCTGAGGAGATGTCTGTGGCTGAGATCAGTACTGTCTCTAGGAACCTTTAGGTGAAGGGTAGGAGAGGGTGTGGCATCGTATGTGCCCACAGGACAGGGAGCAGGATAGCTGCACTGCTGTGTCAAAGATCTGGAGTCCTTGGTAGGACACACACCCAACAATGACATCTGTGTACAAGGGCACTTGGCTAGGGAACAACTGCACTTCCACCTTCACCATCTGCTCAATGAATTCCCAGCCCACTGGCTACAGTGTTGCTTACCTCTTAATTACCGGCCTTGGCTCCCACCTGGCTCCAGAGAGCAGCTCTGCTTCCCTTCTGCATTTTAAACAGTGACCTCCCAAAGCCTGTGTCTCTCCGCTGAGTTTGCCTTTGGTCAACGGGAGCCAGCCCTTTCCCCCTTGGATATCCTGACCTTGCCCATTTAGTGCTTCTGAGCAGCCTGACATCCTGGTGGCCTTGGCAGCTCTGAGCTGATTCTGCTACTCAGAGGCAATGCCCCACAGGGCAAATTGGCATTTAGAGCCCCTGACAGTAGCTGGCACAGGGAAAACCAATTAAGAGGGCAGTTGAGAGGTGCCTGGACCTATGGCACAGGCACCATTGGTAGACTGTCCAAGTGGCAGTGATGGTAATTATCTGAATCTCTCATGCTCTGTTAAAGTCTCTGACATCTTGGGAGAGAACCCAATTTGGGTTTACCTTACTCCAGATGAGGTATGCGTTTGTACCATCCTTCTTCTGTAAATATTTAGCCATTTTTTCCTCAGTTTTTGAGGATAGGGTCCTGGAGCAGGGCATTCTAGCTTAGAGCATATTTACATCACAGCTTTCACACACATGGCTTCCTTTCTAGCTCTCTTTGGCTCCTTCTTAAACCCCAGTTCATAGAAAACATTCCCAAGCTCGGCCTCACCCTTCTGCACTGAGTTGCTTTTACTCTGTGGGTGTGTTAATCTTTCGCTCTCTGTCAGCTTCCCTACTCATGACAGGGATAGAGCGCAATGCCTACATATCTGAGAATCCTTTCCTCCCTAGCAGTTAAGACAACATAGCTTAGGTGCTTGTGAAAGCCCCAAAGGCAGACTTGCATAAGCATTCTAGGGACCCAGCTTTTATTAAGAGAGTAGAAGGACAATGTTTGTGAATTGTGTTTCAAAGTGTTTTCCCCCCATTGGATCCTAATTTGTGTTTGCCACAACACACCAAGAGGGAAGAAAGGAGAGAAACAGCTCCCCATCTCTTTGCAGATGGCAAACCAGACAGAAGGGTCTATGGCAAACCAGACAGAAGGGCCTATGGCAAACCAGATAGAAGGGTCTATGGCAAACCAGGCAGAAGGATCTATGGCAAACCAGGCAGAAGGGTCTATGGCAAACCAGGCAGAAGGGTCTATGGCAAACCAGGCAGAAGGGTCTATGGCAAACCAGGTAGAAGGGTCTAGTTCCTCACTGGGAAGGTCTGGACTTGAATTTTAAGGTGTTAAGGTTCTGACTATCGAAAGAGTTTCTCTGAGGGTAGAAGGCATGCATAGCATGCATCACCTGGTTCATCCATCTGGGATGAAGAAAGCAGAAAACTGCTCCAAGAACAGGCCTTCAGCTCCATCACTACCCATTGATTGTTGGGATCTTTAGAGTCAGCAGGGGAGGGGAACATTAAAACTCAAGTTTAGAAATATGTTCACTATATGTTCTTCTCTATAAGAGAAGTATTACTGCACAACAAAAGCTCTGATACAAAACTGAATTAATGGAACACTGCTGGAAATATTTAAAAAAAATAAAACAACAACAACAACAACAAAACCAGTTCCATCTTTTCAGTCCTCTATCGTAAACAAGAACCTAAGGAGTGTGAGTTGGGATAGCCACTGCAGCTTCAGGGGAATCCATTATTAGAGGAGATTCTTGCTTGGCCCTAGATGATGTAGAAGGGAGTAAACTGTTGAACCAAAGATGATTCTTCATTAACCAACAGGTCTGACTAAATCCATGGTGAGGGCTGCAGGAGATAGTTCCAGGAACAACTGAGAAAGTCCATAAAGGGCTTGCACTATAGTTAAATAGTCAAAAGCAAATGCTTGGAATTAGATTGGGTGACATACATAATTATACACATTAATATAAAGAGTCAGTTATTCCAAGGCAGAGGTGGTGGGTCGATTTATGGGTCTTACTGCCTAGCAAGCCTAGCCTATTTGTCTATTTGAGGCCAGTGAGAGACTCTGATTTTCTTTAAGTGTGCATCTCTTGAGGAATAATACCAGAAGATTTGTATGTCACCTATTCAGGATTTGAATATTGGGTACTTCCTGTGCTCTACTTTGTTTTGTTTTGTTTTTTGTTTGTTTTCTTTTATTGTAAAGTTGGCCATTACATCAGTATAAACAAGATTATACTAAAGCAACAACTCTACATTTAAAGCATTAGTACAACAAAATGCCTATTTCTTGCTCAACTAACACATGTAGCAAGGGTTGTTGGGACTTCTCTATTCCATATGTCACTTGGAACTCTTACTAAGGAAGGCTTGCATGTCATCTTAGATCTGAACTTTCCAGTGTGAGTTCCATGGTTGCCAAGGACGAGAAGAGAAGGCCGGATGAAGAGCACTGTCTCTCAGCTGTCGCCACTGTTCACAGTCCATCCATTTCAGCTAGTCATGTGACTCCAGGGCCGTGCAGCGGAAGTTGGATAATATAGGACACTAAAGGCTTCTATGATACAGGGACAGATGTGGCCGCTATCTCCATCTCTTTTCAAAACTTCAACGCAAAACACAGGGCTCTAGGAGTCATCAGGAAGATGGAGACCAAATACTGAGCAGGGGCTGGGTAAGTTAGCAGGGCTGAGTCTGGGAAAGAGTTTTGTAGACCATGCTGTTTCAGTGAAGGCAGGAGGATTGGTAGGCAGGCTTTGATAGGCTCTTGAACAACAGCATGTTGGTGGAGCGGTATCAACAAAACAGTGGGAAGTTTGCTTGAGGTACAGAGCACATGATTAAAAGACAGAAAATGAAACGAAACAGAAAAACAACCATCCTAGTTTGTGATGTCTGAAGGAGGAGCATGCACATACCAGGCCCAGGTACCCTTCATGTGTACTAGCCCATAGTCTTTTGTCCAAACCTTTTCTAAGATAAGTTTAGTAACCCAAAGCCATGATAAGGTGTGAGAGAATTAGTGTTTTCTCCAGTGGGTGCATTAAACACTCATTGGAAAAACGAGGTGAGGGCAGACACCAGAAGACCAGAAGACCGTGTGCTCTGAAGGCAGAAGATGAGGTGGAAGGTTTCAGGACAGCCATAGCTGGTCCTGGGCCAAGGGTGAACTCTGGGAGAGTGAAGCAAAGGAGTGAGAACTCAGTTCTCTATGCAGCAGAAGCAGAGGCTATGGACCATTAAGTAATCAAGTGTGTTCCAGGCAGGGCTAAGCCAAGTGAGAACTTGACTTGGAAGCAGATAGCTGTGTCTGAGAGGCATAGATTTCAGAGAGAGGGTTAGGTGGGGCCCTGCGATATGGCTAAGGTTTCCAAATCAGCCATCAGCCAGTTTTATTTAGCAAAGACAACTGAGGAATGTTTTGAGCAATGACTCTTTGTCCTTCCTTGTCCCCAGCCTGAGTCTAGTCCTGTGCCTAACACACCTGACCTTTCAAAGCCTGAGGACATTTTCAAAGCAAACCCCACAGACTCCTTGGCTTTCTTTCAAAAGCTCTCTTTTTCCCTGTGAGTGATGAAATAATTGAAGTCGAGATGTTGTTTCTCTCTCTTTTCCTCTCTTTTCTTTTTTACAAGAGCCATTACAAAGGTGTGAAATATTAGACACTTATGCATCTGTGAATAAGATTGTAGGCTAAAATGTGTGAGTTCCCATCTTAGCTAATGAACCAGAATGTGGTTTTAATTTTTGAACAGCAAAAATGTTCTGCCCCCCCCTTTTTTTGGTCATCCTGCAGAAGACTTCATATTTTAATAATTCAGTGGAGCCTAATTACTTTAATTAATCACCTTTTTTGAGAGATGTCAGTGGGCTTCATTATATTCTTGTTGCTGTAGGTACTGTAGGGAATTTTAAGAATACACACACACACACACACACACACACACACACACACACACAAACTCTTCCTTGGTCACTCACAGATACTGTTGGTCTTGTTCATCCCCCCTGTTTCTTTTGTCACATTTTTTGCCCTATGTCTGGTTAACAGAACCATCTCTGGTCATTCCATGCCTTAAAAATTGCTGTCTATAGGGAGAAAAGTAAAATGCTATTTAGAGCCAGTCAATATTTTTGCATCTTTCAGAGTCATGATGGATATACTGGGACTGACAATAGCTTTTATTGTACAATCAGTATAATTTGCTTCCCTTACAACAAAGCATAATTAGCTTGTAGCTCATGCAGTGACAATGAAAATGTGTTCATTTCTGAAGACTGTTGGTGAAGGCTCCCTTCCTCAGTTGAAAGCAGTGTCCCTGTTTGGTCCTGACCCAGGCTCCCTGAGCATCACTAGGCAGATCTTTTAATCTGTGTGGGATTCTGTAAGGTTTCTTGCATGAAGGAAGGACAATGCTTTTATACAGTGTTAATAACACACACATTGGATGTGTGTACTGGATGTTGGAGCTGGCTTGGAATGAACCTGTGTGGCTTAACTGCTTGTTCAAATGGCTTCATGGCTCTTCTCTTTACTGACTGATTCTTTAGAGACTGCCTCACATTGTTCAGTCTGACCTCGAACTTGCTGGGTAGCTGAGGATGGCTTTGAACTTCTGAATCTTCCGCTTCCACCTCCTCATTGCTAGACTTCCAGGCTTGTGCACTACACCCAGTTTGTGAGGTGTTTGAGATGGAACCCAGGCTTCACCCCTGCTTGGCAAACACTCTACCAAGCTACACCCTTCTCTTCATGTTTTAAACCACTAAAGAGAGTTCAGGTCTTAGGATTGTCAGCCATTTTCTCCATTAAGATAAAATAATAGCCAATTCATCTAGAAACATAGAGGGACACCATGCTGCCTTCCTTCTTTTGAGGATCCCTTTCCTCTTCTTGGCTGCTTGCATGGCTTTGAACTGCCCAGGGCAGACTGTAGCATCTTCTCTGGGCACACTACCCTGGCCCTGGTCCTGGGGGCTCTGCTCAGTTAGGACGAGAGTGCTAACTCTGCCAGGCAGTTGGGTTTTACAAGAACTAAGAACAATGGTAGTGTGCAGCCTGCCCTAGCGCTGCAATGTATTAGATTCCTGGAGACTGCAGGGAGACTTCCATTTGAGACTCAGGCTGCATACTTTTATTTTGAAATGCCGACTGTCTGAAATCAGATTTATTCAGCTCTGACTTTGGCTTTGAACTGAGGCTCACATGGTACCTGTCACCTGAAGGGTGCAATTAGGGTCCGCACATGGAGCTGTGTTTTCTGTCAATGCTGTGGGGTGGACGTGAACAGAGCCTCGGCTTTGTTTGGCTGACAGAAAAAAGAAGGCCTGTTTAGAAATCTTTCTTGTCTCACCTCTTCCTGTTTTCTACTAGTGCCCCACCCTCTATCCTCCGAAATCTGCAGCAACTTTGGAGGACCCTGTAACTGACAAAGAGGAAAAAAGAAATCAATAATCAGATCAATTCCTGCTATGGATTCAGAAAGACTTGTGGTCAAAAACAGTCCTGGTCCTTTTGAGTCCCCTAAAATTTTTGTATTGCATCCAGAGATGGTAATTGATTGAAACTGCCTGTGGTTTTAGGAAGTGCTCCGGTTACAAGGAAAAATCCTTTTATGTTGCTGGATGTCAGCCACAAAATCTCTGAAGTCTGGAATCTGGCAGAGGTTGAGCCTCCTCCAGGGTGTAAATAAACCAGCCTGGTCTATAACCCAATAGAAGTCAATTTATTGTGTGTGTTTCAAATCACTCAGCTCAAAGTCCTGCCCAGTTATTAAAGAAAAAGGTGTGGGATCCAGCTGCAGCTCAGACAATAGGTGATGGCAAACAGCAAACAGCAGTGTTTGTTAGGCCCTGTAGACCTCAGGTAGGAGAAGACAGGGCCTCTGCACGGTAAGTACACCTCTTCCTCCCTAGTTGCAAAGAACTGCTCAAAATCAAGCGACCAGGCATGATTGGCACCCAGAAGCGTTTACTATGCTAACCGGGAGCCTGGGGCTCAAAACGCTTAAGTGGGTGACCATTTTATAACGCTGGTCAGGAAACCCAATGACATTCGGCCACGTGGAAGGCATTGGAATTGAAGGTTTGGCTGAATCAGATCTTGTTACCCACTGAGATGCCCATGGCAATGTGTGATGGGAGCCTGTTCCAATGCCTTGGGCAGGGAACACGTTGAGTTCCAGTTCACACAGAGAGCCGGTTCACTTACACGGTAGAAGGTTATTTGGGGTTCATTTAGTACCCGTCAAGACTAGAGGAAGAATCCCAGTGCCTGTGGCATCAGCATTCCTGCCTCCAGCTTTAGCATAATTGCAGTCCCTGAAAAGTGTGTGGCAGAGGGTTAAGGGTGTTAAACATAGGAGATCTTGCTTGCATCTTGCTCCAGACTGGCAGTGACAGTGAATTATTAGAGAAACCCAGGGTAGTCTGCACAAAGCTGCTTCTTAAGTGCTTATTTTTCAACCCTGGTCCATCAGGTACCACTGCCCATCCACACCCTAAGTACTCTAAAGACCCCACCACAACTTCACAATATTCCACTTCATTTTAACATAGCAAAGCACTAATAGTCTGGCTGGAGGTCTCTCTGTGTTTCTGTGTCTCTGTCTCTGTCTCTCTGTCTCTCTCTGTCTCTCTGTCTCTGTCTCTCTCTGTCTCTCTCTGTCTGTCTCTGTCTCTCTCTCTCTCTCTCTCTCTCTCTCTCTCTCTCTCTCTCTCTCTCTCTCTCTCTCTCTCTCTCTCTCTCGGGTTTTTTTTCTTTTTTCTTTTCCTGGTGGCCTCCCTCCCAACTCCATCCCCTTTCATCTCATTGGCTCCTGCCAAGTACTGGGGAGCCAATGAGATTCCTCTTCTTCATTCATGTCCTAGCAACAAGCCCAGTTCCAATCTTTCTCTGCCAAACTAACACCTGAAAAATTACATCATGAATAATGGCAAAAAGCAGCAAGGGCCAGAGAAGGGCTTTTTATTTTCCTTCAACTGTCTGCTGCAGAGTTCATTTAAGGTGTTTTCGTCTAGATTCTTAAAGCAACAATGCCCTAGGTATTGCTGATCTTTTTCAGCACACCAGTTAAATATATATATATATATATATATATATATATATATATATGTATATGTGTGTGTTTGATATGTGTGTACACACACACATATATACATATATGTATATATATATGTATATATATATATATTTATATCACACACAGTCACTGAATGCAGCCACAGCTTTTGAAGCTAAATAAAAAGAAAATGGGGTTCGCTGCATAGCCCTCCACAATCCCCCTCCCAAGTCTGCCTTTAGAGGAGCGAAGAGGAAATAGACTACTCTCCTATATTCTTAAGGAAAACACGAAATTGCCCCAAGCCTCACAAGGCGGCACACCTACTCTTTAACACAAAAAACATAGCCCCCTTACTGGCAGTTCCCCCTGCTCTAGTTAAATATCCCCAAGGCCCCGTTCACTACTCTTTTGAGATAAAGAACCCATTCTTTATGGGGATCATAGAGCCAGGGAATGAGGTACCTGGAGTGTCTCCCCCGGAAGTGTATGGGTACAAGTACACAGAGTTGGGGTGTTTTAGAACGTTTAGGTTCGTGCACTTTTAGGTTCATGCTCGTAGGGGCAGCGAATGCAAACTCGTAGCTGGGGAACTACAGAGACAATGACATCCAGATGACCTAGGCGGGGGGTGGGGTTGGGGAGAGGAAACTGAGAAAACGAGGTGAGCTGATGTGGCGTGGGCTTGCAGGGGGGTGATGGGGGGTGGGGATGGAGGCCCTGGAGGGGGTCGGGGTTGTGAATGGAAACGTCCACCCTTCTAGGCATTTTTCAAGCCCCAGACACTGCTTCCGGCTTCCCCCACCCCACCCAGTCTAGAGCAGACGCGCGCGAGGAGACTCAGACACAAAGGACCGCAGCCCTGCGCAGGAATCGAGGGGGAGGGGAGGGACACCTGGCCGCGTGCACGTGCAGGGGCACAGCCAGCGAAGACCTAGTGCTCAGTATCTAGCTCTCTCCTGCAGGCTGGTGGATCTATGCATGGCAGGATCCCGGGCGTCGGCTACAGGGGGTGCTTGGCTGAAGGAGCAGAAAATAGGTCCACTGGGTGCCTGGCTTCCACATAGTGTTTGCTGATCTCCTCAGCCATAGCGTTGGCAGCCGCTGGTGCCTCTAGTCTGCCTGGGTGTTTGTGAAAACGAGTAACTGCATAAATCCTGCATAGGAACGAGAACCATGCCAGCGAAGGGACTAGGTGGAGGAGGGAAGAAGGTGTGTGGGAGCCTGCTCTTGGGAAGGAGGTAGAGTCCTTAATCACCCCCAATACAGGTTACAGTGATGTTCTTGCTCAACTGTTGCCATGGTGGATGTAGGAGGAATAAGAGTGACCTGAGGGGCTCTAGGCAATCCGTGTCTTTTTTTTTTCTCTACCTACCAGAGTCTCAGCTTGCTTTCCTGTGATCCAAGAAAGAGACCCAGACTTGAAAGCATCCCATCCCACCATGCCGAGAATTTGGATGATGCATTGATGTTCCGGAGAAACAGGTGGTCGTTTAGCTCAGTGAAAAAAAAAGTCACCAGGGGAAGAAGCACCCCAGAGGGGTTCTGTTCTTGTGTTGCATCTACCTCGGGCAGGGAGGTCTAAAGCAGTGGGATCCTGTCTCCTACCCAATGTCACTGTTAGTGACAGAGGGAGGTGGTGCCGGTATGCAGGGTATAGCTTCTACAGAACTCAGTCATGCCAGTGCCAGCACGGCACCCTCCTTGATGCAAGGCAGGAATCCTGGGTTAGGGTTAGTATTCCCACCTCTTTTCTCCTCCAAGGCTAATGTCCCTTCCGGGCCTCTGTAGTATAACTTGTTTCTGGAGTTTTTTCCTCCTCTGCCTAGATCCTCGTCCCTTTGTTGTTCTGAGCCGGGGCCATGGCTCAGCGGGTGTGTGTCTAACCTCAGTGCTTCCACTGCAAGATGAGGAGTAGAGAGAGAATTCCCGGGGAAGCTCATGAGCCAGCTAGCCCTGTCACAGAGCAACGAGCAAATGACCGTGTCCCAAACAAGGTAGAAGGCAAAAACCAATACAAGGTTGTCCTCTAACTCCACATATGTGCCTGTACTCTAACATATGAACACATATACCATATTGACACTATGTACACATTACACACACACACACATACACACACACAGACAGAGATAGAGACAGACAGAGAGAGACAGACAGAGTCAGAGAGACAGAGAGAAGCAGAATCATACAGAAACAGAGAGACAGAGACAGAAATTGAGATTTTTTTTTAAAAAGTTGGTTTACCCCTGGACTCTGTTCTGATCCCTGTTTCCTCCTCTTGTTTCTTTTGCCTTCTTATCCCCTCTAAGGTTTTGATGACTCCCCTCTATCTGATGGCCATTGTCTACAGCCCCCAGTAAGTTGGATTCAATAGATCCCTCATCTTCTCCATTCTTATGTCTAACTTTTTTTGCCTGTATTACTATCCTTTGAATGAAGAATGCTTTTCTCAGAAGAGTTGTCCAGGCCAGAAGTTTGACTGCCATTTTGGACACATGGTGGATGCTCTATCCTTCACCCCCAAATCATCCATGCAGAACCTTGGCTGTTGCCACTTATGTTTCAGACGGTCTGGTCCCTCTCTCCCCTCCCTACTGGCAGCAGCTGAGGACAAGATGCCAGTTTGCTCAAACAGCCTGTGATCAGTACATGCAGCTCCTGCTTAAGCCCCCTTGGTGGCCTGGACCTGGCTTCCTGCCTTTCATACTTTGTCTGAATTCATTTTTCTTAGGGCTTCAATATACTAAATTTCCTTCATTTCCTTGAAAAATGCTTCCCTCTTCTACAGTGGTTTTGTAATGCATTACACACCCCTCCGCTGGGTACATCCATCCCAAAGTTCCCTCCTTTCTCATTTGGACTCAGCCAGGCTCACTTTCAGAAGATCTCAGGGCTGCTCAGATCCTTTCCCTGTAAGAGTGCAGACTGTACTGCTCAATAACAAACACCTTCTCCCTGCACTATACTGCCATAAGAACGAGACTCAGAGCTTCCTTTGTCATGGTCACAAATTCCTAGAGCATGGTAGATGCTAAAACATTGTCAGAATAAGAATGTCTTCCAACCGTGTGCCATCAAATGTTTTGACGATCAAGATTTATTGCTACATAAAAATGTGGAATAAGGCAAAGTCAGTATTTAAGTCCAATTTACACCATCTCCTTTGATTATTTAAGGTCAGTGTTACTGAGCTATGATTTATATATACACGATTCACACTAAATGAACTCACTTATGTCTGGGAGGACCGCTCATTTGGTAAAGCGTTTGCCACAGAAACATGAGCTCCTGAATTTGATTCCTCAAAACTAACAAGGACAAGAGGTGAGGATAGTGGTGCATGTCTGAAATCACAGCTCTTAGGGGCAGTGGGAGTTGGGGTGGGGGTGTGTGGGAGACAGGAGAATCCTGGAGCTTGCTGCTCTTTCAATCTCATTGAATGAGTGAGTTCCAGGATCAGGGAGAGACCTCATCTCAAGAAAATAAGGCAGAAGCTAGATGTGGTAGTACATGCCTCTAATCCCAGCACTCAGAAGGAAGAGGCAGGCAGATCTCTGTTAGTTCAAGGCCAGCCTGCTCTACATAGTGATTTCCAGCCACTGCATCATAGAGAAAGCCTGTCTCAGGGGAGAAAAAAGGCAAAACGCTTGAAGAAAACATGGGAGTTTGATCTGTGACTTCTACGTGTACATAAATACACACACACACACACACTTGCACACACCTGCTCATTTAGATGTATATTTTGATGAACTTTGATAAATGTGTGTACTCTTACAAAGCACCACCAAAATAAAGACATGACCATTCCTGTCACCTGCTGTGCCCCTTTGCAAGCCACCAGTACCCCTTGGTCTGTCCTCTGTCCCTTTATGAGTAGACTCATTACTACAGTGCTGGTTGCTGTAGAATTTCACATAAATGGAATCATGCAGCCAGTACAATTTGTTTGGGGAATATTTCTACTAAGCATAAAGTTTTTGAGATTTACTTGTGATGTAAATATTAAAACTATTCTTTTCATGAGAATCATGAGAAGTGCTCATTTGTGCAGATTGCCCATGGTGTGAAGACATCCACCATAGAGAGACATTTGGTTTACCTCAAGTTTGGGGAGGTTAAGTCAACATTAAACATTTCTATATGAGACTCTGTGTAGAAACACATTTCACTCTGGAGTAAAGATGGAAGTGTGGCATCGCTAGGTCTTTGTGTACATCGGTATGTCCCTAACTTTATTAGAGCCCACGACACATTTTCCTGAAGTCACATTTCATTCTCCTATGGAAGTGAATAAACATTCCTGTGGTTCTGTGTACTTGCCAAGACTCAGCATGTATGTGGTGATGACTCATTGTGTAGTTAACTTTCATTTCCACACTTACTAATGAGGTGATCTTTTCCTGTGCACACTGATCAGACCCCCATTTACCCGGTGTCTGTGTCGGCTGCTGCTTGCTCCTCTTCCTGTTTCTCTTCCTCTTCCTCTTCCTCCTTCCCCATATTCTCCTCCAATGCCAAGATGTAAAAGCTTTACACTTTGGCTACAAATTTCAGTAAAATGACACTTTGCCCTCCTCTGTCCTGATTTATAGCTTTCTTTCTTTCTTTTTTTTTATTTTCTTAACGGTATCTTTCAAGGAACAGAACAGATGATTTTAATTTGTATGGAATTTTTATCATTTGGATATGTTTTCTTCTTCCATTTCCTTCCAGGGGTTTTATAGCTATAAACTTTGGGTTGAAAATAATGACCCACCTTGAGTTGCTGTCTACGTACACTGTGGAGTGAAAGTGGAGATTTATAGTTCTCTCTTCTAGGGACCAGTGGGTTTTTTTCTCTTTTTTTCTTTCTCTTTTTTTCTTTTGCATCATTGTTTAAAATTATTTTTCCCCACTTATATCCTCGGCAGTTCAACTGTTTGTTAACTTTCTAGAATGCTGAAAACTCAACTGACCACATGTGGATGAATCCCAACACTACCCGCACTCCTGGTCTGGATCACTGCGTGCCAACACAACAACCTGATGTTTAGTAAGCTTTCTAGTGATCATAAGATCAGACAGCATAGTCCTCTAACTTCTTCTTTATCCAGAATGATGTAACTACATAGCCAATCCTTTGTATTTCAATGTAAATAGTTAAATTTGATGCTCAAGGGTCTGGAGAGATGGTTCTGCATTTAACATCACTTGCTGTTTTTCTCAGAGAACTCAGGTTTGGTTCCCAATGCCCACATCAGGATGCTAACAGCCTTCTGTAATTCCAGTTCCAGGTGATCTGACACCTTCTTCTGGCCTCTTCGTATACCATGCAAGCACCTAGTGCACATACATACATGCTACTACTCACACATAGAATAAAAATAGGAAATTAATTGCTTTATCAAACTCATCAATAATTAATATTTTCAATTAAATTATATTGATAGTAGAGATTAGTTTGAGAGAGACTTATATTAGCATTCCAGTTTCTAATCCATGAGCAAGGCACATGCTGGTAATTGAGCTTTCTCTAGTTCCTCTCAACAATGCTTTTGCACAGTAGTCGTTACAGTCATATACAGGTCTCACTTCTATCCTAATACTCAATTTCTTGATGATTTAGATGTGATGGTGGTCATGTTGTGTTTAGCATTCTCCCATTTTCATTGGCTCTGCATGTGCACATCAACTTAGCATGTAGTGGTAAGCCAAATTTATTTCTCCTATGTACACTAAGGCAGTCTTCTGTTATTCTCCTGTGTCTTGTGGTTCCTTCACGTGAAAAGTGAAGTGCCAACCGTCCTTTCCATGTTAAACTAATTGTTACATTCTTGCTATAAACTGTGTTTGAGCATGACCTGTTACCTCTTTTATGAACTTAATTTGTTAATATGCATTCAGAACTCTTATATTCATATTTATAAACGGTGTTGATTTGAAGTTTTGCCACTTGGTTTTGCTAGTATAACATTGCTCTCCTAGAAGACAGAGCAGCAAATGCTCAGGTTTCTATGAAACATTATCACGAGAACAGTATTATGTCTTCCTCAAAGTTTTGATAAGACTCAAAATTCCCAGCAATTTCTAAAAGCAGCCCAAAACTTCCACTTTTTTTTTTTTTTTGGTTTTTCAAGACAGGGTTTCTCTGTGTAGCCCTGGCTGTCCTGGAGCTCACTTTGTAGACTAGGCTGACCTTGAACTCAGAAATCCGCCTGCCTCTGCCTCCCAAGTGCTGGGATTAAAGGTGTGCACCACCACTGCCTGGCTAACTTCGACCATTTTTGTATTAGTACTATATGACTGGTCATTTTCAAAATGACAATTTAAGTATAAAATTCAAAGTGTTCATTAACTCTGAAAAACACCAAAGATGCTCCATCCTGCATGGTCAAGTAAGTCATCAAGATTTAATTCTCTGTGTAAAATTTTAAAAAAGCAGCACAATCATTTCATTAATATGCAAATTTGCTTTCATATTTAATAAATAAAATTACATGTATATCAAGGAATTTTTAAAAATAAATGTCTTTATGATTCGTTACCAGCAAATATTTAATCTGCATTTTATAATAGCTATACTATATAATATATATTTGGGGTTCTCTAAGAATTTCTTAGGTGAAAAGGGGTTGCAGGTGGAAAGAGTGTAGGGAGTATTGCTTCGTTCTACCCATCTGGCTGCCTGGACCTGCTCACACTGTGTCTGCTCCAGTGTGTCAGGGTCACAGTGCGTTCTTTGAGCCTCTTCACCATGGGCTTCCAGACAGAACACCCAATCTGATGCAGACTTATGTGCATGTCCTTTCTGTGTCAACACAGCTCAGCTCCGTTTGTTCTGCATTGATGACAATATTTTTGTTTCCTTTCTCTAACTTTTTGACTGTGGTTATTTATTATTAATTATAGGAAGGCGAATCTGCTATCAGGGCCATTGATGTGTTCCATAATAAAATAATGATACACATGCACAAGCAGGTATATAATAAAATATGTAAATATAAAATATTACATATATTATTTGCCAACCTTAACATGCAAAATTCTTACTTTGTCTACATTTTTATAGAGGAACCACCAAGAGTTAAAAAAAATATGTAATAAAAATTGAAGATGTGTGACCTCAATGTATTTTATATGCGACTTTACTACATTCATCTGCCTGTCTAATAATCCCCTTTAAACAAGGAACAAGATTGGTGTCTCTGACTTGGTGATAATGAAGCTCTGCTAGCTAAAGGAATGCTCTATTATCCTTCATGAATCAGCCATTTGGAGGCATTATTCACGATTCTGTCTCTGCAAAGATAATGTTTGCCATTAAGTATTTTTCAAAATTCGATGTTTTTTTTTTTTTTTTTAAAAAACACTATATGAACACAATGGTCTATTTCTGGTATTCTGATACAGTGCTTACTAATGGCATTTACGGACTTACATGTGTAGGTCACATACTAATAATACTGCAGCATGACAATTATTTTTACAGGTCATCTTTCTTGAGCTTTTATGATACTGTGATTTAGGACCCTCTGATATCACAAGGTAGGTGCAGGAAAATAAGAATTATAGATAGAGAATAATGTGTCCAAGAGTCACTTTGATTAGAAATTTCAGTTTGACCATTAGACATTCCCCAGTCTCTTCTTCCTCAGCCACCACAGCTCTTTAAAAATATTCCCAAACACCAGCTGAAGTACGGTAGTAAGAATTTTGGTTTCTTTGGAAAAACACAGAAATATTATGGGAATATGTTTCTGTCTTAACCATAGGTGTGGGATATAGAACTGCTGACTTTGATTTGTCTCGTGCTCCAGGAAGGGTATGATTTTTGCCAGCTGCAGATAGTTTCTGAGAGTGTGTGACATTTGGAATTCTGGGGAGTCTTCAGGGGGTTTATGAATGCTAGAGCTCCAAGAGAGTGGGCTGCTGACAGTTGATCACTGTTGGTTGCTGTTTGTTAAGTAGTCATGCGTGAAAAGAAGAAACAAGAAAAATTAGATATCCTGATGGTAAGATCAAACTTGTTCCAAGGAATTTGATCCCCCTAATCAACAGGAAGTAGTTTAACTATAATGTGGCTCCTCTTCCCCTCTGTCCTCTGTTTCTCTCCTATCTAGTGTTAGGGGGTTGGAAGGGTAGAAAAAGGGGTGGAGAAGGGTAGAAGAAGAAAAAAAAACAGGAAGTAGCCAAAGTCTGGCTACAAAGTACTCAAAGCATGATGGATGTGCTAAATACCATGAGACTGTAGGAACTTGAGAGTGAAACAACAGTCTGTTATTTCATCCACAATGAGGAATGTTTCATAGCAACCTCACATGGATGCTGTAGCCCTAGAAAGGAAGGGCACACATGTTAGACACTTAAGGTCTAGTAATGAAAATGTGCCATGAAGTTCAGTCTTATAGTTGCTGTAGCAATGACCACAGCACCTGTGTGGAGCTACTCAGTGCTTTCCTAGTATAGAACAGAAAGTATTTTAATAAACCACAGAGTATGGCTGTGTCAATGGTCTTAGGGGTCAACTGTTCAGCAAATAATGCATGTAAGAAGCCCATGAGATTAAGAGCTGGACACACACAGGAGCTGAGGATAGAGAAGATTCTAAGGGAAGATAGGTCAGACTACTGTTGGCTGGCAGATAGAAGCAACAGGAGTTCAGCGAGGGCATTCTAGGCAAATAGAACAATGTGTACAAGAACTTAGAGGCATGAAGCAGCTCATATTCTCTTTGATCAGCCATTTGACATGCACATACCATGTATATGGACCATTTGAATATGTTCAAAATCTTGGTTTCTTCTTCCAGTGAGTTTATAGTATAATTCAGCAGAGAAGGCACAATTATGAGATCTAAATGCTAATTTACCTGGTACATTATGTATAAAATGGAGCAATGTCAGGTAGTGTGTATGTCTTGAATCAGACCTGCAGGAAGGCAGAGCAGAGCATGATCCCCTTTGCATGCTATGATTTACAGAGTCCTCAAAGGAAAAGTGGGCTTGGCACATTGGTGTAAGTTGAATCCATGAATTGGGGGGAGATGTTTCAGGGGTGTGAAGAATGGCTATCAATAGAACTAAGTAGGAGACAGACACATTCTTCTTTTTGCAGAGCTGAGTAACTGAACCCAAGGCCTTGAACATTCTTGACCTGTGCTCTGCCATTGAGCTGTATCCCTAAGAGGCATCTCCTAGGCAGGAGAAGAACAGAAGGGATGAAAGGGCAGGCATCAATACTTCATGCTGGACTGTCGATACTGCAACTTTGACCTTTGCATCTGAGTCTACCTAGAAGTTAGTAGGAGAATTTTTTGTTTGCTTGTTTATTTCAAGAAAGAATTTATCTTTATAACCCTGTGTCCTGGAACTTTCTCTGTAGATCAGATTGGCCCCTCACTCAGAGATACACCTGGCTCTGCCTTTTTGGTACTGGGATTTAAGGCACACAAACAACCACTGCTTGACATATTTTGTGGAGGAATTCTTAAAGGATGATGAACAAGGAACTGGTGGGATTAAAGTAACATCCCGGTTTTGTAAACTTGGGTGAGTTATACAGAACCAAACATGTTAAAACAATAGCAACAGCACTTTCCACAACCCTTTAGCACCCACTAAATACAGTCCACAGCATGAGTGCCATGCATAGGCTGAGTGGCACACATAGGGCTTGGTATATAAATAAGACCTGCATGCAGCACCATTCCATGAGCTGGGACCCTAGACTGAACAACAACAAAAAAATCCAGCGGAGTACCAGCATTCATCATTTGCTGCTTCCTGTTGGTGCATGCCACAAGCTCCCGCTGCCATGCCTTCCCCACAATGACCTGCTCTACCCTCAAACTGTGAGCCAAAATAAAATCTCCCTTTCTCAAGCTGCTACATCAAGCATTTTGTCCCCATAAGAAAAGTAGCTTGAGGGACAGGCAGAGCCAGGGAGAGCAGTTTATAAAGCAACTGAGTTAGTTTAGGAGCTCAGACCTGAGAATGTGGGGTTCGTTGAGGGAGAAGACACAGAAAATGAAGGGTGTGTGTGTGGCAGTTCTTACATGCACAGTATGGCAGGTATTAGGACCAAAGATGGCATCGGAGCAGAGTGAACACTGAGCTTGGCTAGAATGGAGGTTTTACCTATAGCAAAGACTAATGTTCACATTCTTGAGTGCACTAGACACTGTTCTATTATAGGTGTGAGGAGGCATTTGCTGGACAGAGCCAGTCTGTGTGTATGGTGCTTATATTCTGGTAGAAGACAGCCTGACACTGTTCACCCTAACCTCACATTATTGATCTACCCTTTGGTTGCAAGTGATAGGCTATTAGGTAGAAAACTGGCTGCTCCCATTTTTACAGGTGGGGAAAGTGAGGCTCAGATAGTAAAGAACAGTGTCCAGTTTTCTGAAAAGAATCAGAGTGGAGCCATGAGAGCAAGGTGGAAGTCAGCTTCTCCAGCTTGGTTCTCATAAGCTATAATGTTAACTCAATGCACTGTGGGAATCTCCCCTTTCATCTTCTGTACTGATGGGAGTTTAGGGCATGATGTGATACCACAAAATGGCTTTGCCTTTGTTTTCTTGATTGTTTAGTTGCCTTCTCTGACTATATCACAATGACTTAGCCTCACAGAGACAGGGGAATTTACAGAAGCACCCAACGACTGTGGTGCCCAGTCATATCCCATTGTTGAAAGGCACCTGACACCTTCACAATCATGGTGGCTCAGGGAGACCATAAATAGCTTTGACAGTTTAAACTTGAGATTTTTAAACTCCTTCTAAAGGCTGTAAAACCAGTCAAAAAATCTAGACCCGTTGACAAACCTCACTGACTGGGGACACAGAGGCCTGGAAGAAGCCTGTTGGTGGTGCTTGGGACCCAGATGCAGATGGAAGCAGGAGAGGTCTAGCTCCCTCAGGTTCCTCAGTCTTTGACTGAGTCTTTCTACCTCCTCCCAGCTGGTGGGTCTTTAGAACTTTGGCAGTTTTGGCAGGAGCCAAGGGAAAAATACACCAGAGGCATTTTGCTGCCCTGTGTGGGAATTCACTGGCTTGCCACTTAGTGAGGTTTAAGAGCCTGTGACCGACACCGACCATGTAGACAGGTCAGGAATAGATCCCAGGGCAGCAGAAAGCATCTTCACCTCTTTTGCAAGCACATGGCGGGCTTATAGAACTGCTGGGGTGAACAGGTCCAGGGATGTTTGAATAAGGCCAGGCATTCTATTTTGACAGTCTGCTTTTCCCCTGTATTTGTTCTTATTTCCAGTTGGTTGTTTTTGACCACCCAGAAGGACCCAGGCTTTCAGTCTACAGAGGGCATGGAGGAGCAGACAACTCTGGCCATGGAGACTGTTTCCTTTCTATTTAGGTCTCCCTGCTACAGCTCCCATTTCCACACAGGATCCCTTTCCTGGTTCCTAGGCTTTTATAGCCTGACTTTCGTTCTGAGCTACGGACCTCTCTCTGGCCTTCGTGTCAGGAATCAAATGTTTGAACTCATTCTATTAGAATTGGCTCCCGAAGAGGAGGCATTCTTGTGACCACTCTTTGATACTCATCTACAGTTACTAGAGAGGAAACAGTAAAGGTAACAGACACCCAGCAAGATCAAGTTGATTGCCTGTAGGGCTTGCTTCCAAGTACTTGCCCCAGAAGGTATGTGACTGTAACCCAGAACTCTGTTGCTGAGGTTTGGGTGCTCCAGAACACCTATACATGGCCTCTTCATGAACCTTCTATTAAGAAAGAAAGGAAGGAAGAAAGGAAGGAAGGAAGGAAGGAAAGAAGGAAGGAGGGAAGGAAGAAGGAAGAGAGAAAGCAAGGAAGAAAGAAAGAAATGGAGAAAGAAATGGAGAAAGAAAGAAAGGGAGAAAGAAAGGGGGAAAGAAAGAAAGAAAGAAAGAAAGAAAGAAAGAAAGAAAGAAAGAGAGAAAGGGGAAGGAAGAAAGAGAAAGAAAGAGAAAGAAAGGAAGAAAGAAGGAAGGAAAGAGAGAGAGGAAGAAAGAAAGAAGGAAAGAAAGAAAGAAAGAAAGGAAGGAAGGAAGAAAGAGAGAAAGAAAGAAAGCCTTCTCCAGAAGCAACTTCCAAACAGCTCAAGTTTCAGGTTTCACTGGGGGCTGGAGTGGGGGGCCTGCTGTCCAGGCTGCAGCCTTAATGAGCCTGGTTTACTAGGACAGCTTCCTGTGGGGCTCACTGTGGTTGGGAATGATAGAATTCTTATTGACAGAGGCTTTCTAAGGCCTTTAGATGTCTGCTCATGCCTTCATCTTGGAGGCGCAGCTTCTCTGTAACCTCTGGCAGCTTTGCTGCTGTTACTGACAGCCAGATGCTGGTTCCTGATCCACTAGGTTCCACTCTGTCGGAACCTCAAGATCTGGCTTCAGGGGTTCAGCGCAAGGGTCTGCATGTGTACCTACTGCACTTCCAGTGAGACACATCTGTAACTATTTTTTTTTCCTGAAGGAAATCTCTCTCTGTGGATGCATGCTACAACCTTAGTAGCCTCTCTTTGTATGCATACGGCTACCCTACACAAACAGTCCCCCACCAGCCTTATAGAACTACTCTTTGAAATAGGGCTAATCCTGGTTCAAATTTCCTCGCTGAGTCAATGTGTGAAGTGTACATCCAGTTTTGTAGAGGGTAAGATAGCATATTTAATTTTTTTTCAATTCGAATGGCTCAATGAAATGATTGTATTTGAATATATTGCAAGCAAAAGACAAGCATGTGAAGTTATAAGAATACCTCTTCTAGCTAGGGAATTGTGCCACCCATGGTGGGCAAGTAATCAAGATAATCTCCCATAAAAATGCCTGAAACCTGGTCCCTCAGCTGATTCAGGATTCTGTCAGTTTGACCGCAGTATCATAAGCCTATTTAGGAACATGTCCTCAAAGGATAAACCTTGCACTTACACACACACACACACACACACACACACACACACACACACACACACACCCCATTCTTCTTAGTTGCCAGGAGGAGACCAACTTTGTCCAATACATATTCCTACCACCATGGTATTCTTCATTGCTTTCACAGGCTCAAAACAATGAAGCAGGCTGACTTAAGTGTCCTGAAACCATGAACCCAAATAAGCATTTCCCCCCTTAAGATGTGTTTCTCTTGAGTGTTTGTCCGAAATATCAAAGACTAACACATCGATAATCTCTGACAATTTATTTTCTCCAAAATGCTGGTCATCAACAGGTTGCTGTGCTGTGTTTTGGACCTCCAAGGATGTGTGCTCTTTATCTCTCCTTGAAGTCCTTAGGTGGAAGGAGATATTTTTGAACTGTGTGGCACTGGCTGCAGGGAACTGTGATATTAGTGGCTGCCATGTAACACCGAGTCCAGGGGCTGACTCAGTGGTTAAAATGCAAGGATCCAAGTTCTTGTCTCCAGAAGCCCACATTTATACCAGGTCAGAGTGGTAGCCCAGCTGTTGTTTCAGCCTCAGAAGAAGAAGCAGGAGATCCCCAAAGCAAGCTGGCTAACAAGAGAGCACTGGTTCTGACTGAGGAACCCCCCTCAATGAGTCATGTAGAACAGCTATAGGGAGTGATTCTCAGTATCAACCTCAGGCCACCACAGGCCACAAGCACACCCATATACATATGTAGGTACACACACACACACACACACACACACACACACACTGGAAACAGAAGAATAAAAAATTTCAGCATGCCCGGAATTATTCTTCACCCTCCATTTAGTGTTTAAAGTGACACGGAGTGTCCTCTGGCTTTTGGGTCCTGGAATAGATGTGAAGAGGTTGAGATACAAAGATGGAACCTGCTAGTTCAAGGGGAAGCTGGAAGTTGCTAGTCACTCACTTCTTTTGTTCTCTCTTGGCTGTTGGAACAGACACTGATGGGTAGTTGCTGGAGTGGACAGCTATGCAAAGTGGCCTGATCAGATTCCCCAGCCTCTAGGTCACTGGGCAGGACGGCGCCTGGCCGGAGCCTCTGTTCCTCTCATCTGACCTTGTGAGGTGTGACAAGTGGATCTGCACTTGTGCCTGCACTGGGAGCCTCTGTTGGGTGTCTGTGAAGTGCTGCACACAGACATCAACCAACTAGACAAACTAGAGGCAGGCGAGCTCATGAACAATGCCCCACTTCCCATAGTTTTTCTTCTCCTTTTTCAGAGACACAGGTGTTCCTCTGTGTGTGTGTGGGGGGTGGGGGAATGGATGGATGGATGGGTGAATGAGCTGCTGTATCAAAATGGAAACTATTCACTTGTGAAATAAAGCTACATTGCCCATTATGATTTATCTAAGTTGCTGCCGGAGACATTAAGTATTAGTCTGTAGCAAAATCATTAAAACAAACAAACAAAAAACCAAAATCAAAACCAAAAAAAAAAAAAAAAAACATCAGAGGCTTAGCAGCAAATTGATAACATTAGTTTCACAGCAGACTCACTCTGCATACACACACACATATCTTTTACAATTATAAATACAGTTTATTGAAACAACAACAAGAAGAGATGGTGCTGTGTGTACACTTTGTTGCCAGTGTGTGGCCCTGCTTCTCTACTGCTCACTCTTGCTTCCACTTTCTTCCCCAGCAGCTCCACCCCTCCTCTGAAGCATCCATGGATGTCCTGCCTTATCTCTCTTCCTGTGCTCAAGTAACTATGCCCATGTACCATTACATACAGATCCTATAATTTCTTCCTTAGCTCATCTTAATTAATGTGGGCTACAGTTGCACAGCATTCTTATTGTTTGTATCATTAGGTAACATTAACTGGAATCCTTACAAGAACATTTTCTATAACACTGTTACACTAACACTGTTACATTTTCTGTAACACTGGCCCATCTCTTTTCACAACTGCATAATGTTCCACTGTGTGGCATATTGCCATTTTCCAACCAACTACTTACCAAGACGTATTATCTGGGCTTCTTTTACACACTATGATCAATGGCTGCCCATTTGTTCTTTAGTTGTATTTGGTTTTGATTTTGTCCATTTGGTTTTAGTTTTGGTGTCAATATTTCCACATATATAAAGTAAGTACCCAAGAAGAAATCATAAACATATATGTGATTTGTGTATATATCATTATATTACTTTCTAACAAGGCCATGCATTTTTTTATTTGAGTAAGATCTGTGAGACACATTCCTTACTGTATCTTTTTATAGAAATATCTATGATAAATAAACATTGAGAACACGTTGCTCTAGCCCAGTGGTTCTCAACTTTCCTAATGCTGCAACCCTTTAATATAGTTTCTCATAAGAATATTTTTGTTGCTACTTCATAACTGTAATTTTGCTAAATTTGTTTTCAGATGGTTTTAGGTGACCCCTGTAAAAGGGTTCCCAGGGGTCTCAACCCACAGGTTGAGTATAACTTCTCTAGATACTATGTTCTTAGCCGCGTTTTAGAGGTCAAAGACACATTCTCAGAACACACACACTCTCTCTCTCCCTCTCTCTTCTCTCTCTCTCAACAAAATAGGTTATATAAGACCATGAAGTAAAGTTAAGTATGCTATATGTAGTTATCAAATATTAAAAATATAATTTTGTGTAGAAATGTATGTGTCTCTATAACACAATAACTATCCAGGTCTAGTTGCAGGCCTGATATTCACCATCAATTCACAGCAAGGCTGACTCTAATTCATACGATAAGATACATGCACCAACTGCAACATTTTGTAGTTGGTCACATACATCCATAATTAAAGACCTCATCTGAGGCAGTAATGAAAATAAGATGTCTTATTTGCTATGCTTTCTTCAGTTGCTTCCTGTCCGGTAGTTGGTCACAACGCTAAGGAACTCGGCTGGGGTCAGTCCTATCCATCATTCTAGTAGATCCCAACTGTGGAAGAAAGGACCAGTGGTGTCTACTTTTCCTAGGGCAGGCTCTCTACCTCTTCCAGTGTCCTGTGATGTGTTTTCAATCTGCTGTGGCTGGGGGATGGAGGTCTCACTATCCCTCACCTTGCCTGCTGCATGTCTCTCAACAAGGCTCCCAATGCTGTGCAGTTCTGAGGAGGACCTGAGAGCTGATTGTCTCAGTTTTGCAGGCAGGAGAATGACTAACCTTCTAACAGGGGCTTGTGAGCCTTGTTTCATCCTGGGCTGAGGCAGCTGTGTGTGCGCTCAGTGAGGGTGCTCAGTGGGTGGGCTCAGTGGGCCCTCTCTCTACCACCCTGGATCTTCAGGTAGCTCTTCTCAGAAAGGGATCATTCATTCATTCCTTCATTCAGCAGACCCTTTCTGCCATATTCACTCCTCACAGAGTGACTTTTTTCCCAGCATATTCAGTCTTTATTCTCAACCCTCCTTGGTTCCCTTATTCAAGCGTAGGTGCTGCTCTCCTGAGGCTGTTTGGCCTTGACCTCTCTGCGCTTCCTTTCTCAGAGCAGCCAGTCTACCTGAGTCTGAGTCTTTTTGACTCCCCAGGTCACAAGTTGGCCTTAGCCTGTTGGGTTGTCTAAATGACCCATGCATAAAAGATGGTCCCCTTAGCAGAAGCAACGCCTGGACCATGTCAGGGTAGGGAAATGGTGTAAGCGACACATATTTCCCAGCCTACAGGATGACTATAGATCCTTTCCTTTCTAGAAAGTGCCACCAGCCAGGGGACAGACTGGGACGAATACTTGGCCTCAGGCAACGCTGGAGCCCAGGGAAAACTTTCCTCGCATGTGTGTTTTCTCACAGAATTGTAAAGGCCGGCCGCACTCAGTGCCAGAGGCTGCAGAGTTTGTGTGTTTCTGGACTATTCATTAGTGATTACATACCCCCTGAACACCTGCAAGACCAATTCATAAAGCCAGCATTCATGGGCTTTGGCAAGGGTTTCATGGGAACTGCAGGGTGCGGGGTACAGTCATTGTATCTGCAGATAAAACACATTCTCTTACCAAGGAGGCCTCTGAAAATAGGAGCAGGCTGCAATTCCAGTTCAACACCGCGGGGTATTAAAAAGAAAAGTGTTACTTCACCTCAGCTCTTTAGAAAGCCAGTTCGCTGTGCGGCTGTGGCATTCCTGGACAAGTTCTCTTTCAAGACCCTCTTGGGGGTAAGAAGAGAGGAGCAGTGGGCACTGTGTGCATGGTGACAGGGGACTGCCAGGCAGTCAGAGCAGTGTAGCATGTTCCCCTGCAAGTCACACTGCTTTACCTTGGGACAACAGGAAGCATGGAGCCTGGGTGGCCTGCTTTGTGATTCTGGGTGATAGGTTGCTGCTGCCGTGTATAAAAATGGTGCCATAATTAATCCAAAAAAGGCCAGGAATAATAAACACACACACACACACACACACACACACACACACACACACACACACACACCATCTTTATACAAAATACAGAAGCAATCTTTTACAAGAGTCATTTGTACCTTTGATTTTCTTTTGCCTGGGTTCTGTGAAGGAAAGAGATGCAGGACAGAGGCTGCAGAGATGGTGGGGGCATCCTGTCTGAGCCTGCTGTGGGGGTCAGCAGCGCTTGGAGACTCTTCTGTGGAACTGAGGCCCTGAGCCTTGTTTGAGCATCTGAAAACACAGGCTCCTGGGAACAGGAGCACATTTACCTCTGCAGCAACATCAAGTTTGTTTCCACTCACTCTTGGACTTGTCTGGATGTTTTCGCTTGTTTTTTGTTATTGTTCTGTCCTCTTCCTTCCTTCCTTCCTTCCTTCCTTCCTTGCTTCCTTCTTCCCTTGCTTCCTTCCTTCCCTTCTTTCTTCCTTCCTCTCTTTCTTTCTTTCTTTCTTTCTTTCTTTCTTTCTTTCTTTCCTTTCTCTCTCTCTCTCTCTCTCTCTCTCTCTCTCTCTCTCTCTCTCTCTCTCTTTCCTCATTTCCTGTGTGTTACATGTATGTAATGTATGCACGTGTGGTATACATATGTGACTGTGGTGTGTGTGTGTGTGTGTATGTGGTGTATGTGCATGTGTATCCACACATACAGTATGTAGTATGCATTTGTACGCGGTGTGTCTGTGTGGTTCCTGTGCCCATGTGTGGTATGTGTTGTGTGTGCATGGTCAGTGTATGATGTGCTGTTGTGTGTAGTATGCATTTGTTTATGGTGTGTTTGTGTGGCTCATGCATATGTGTGCATGCATGCACCCATGTATGTGTGAATGAGGCAGGGACAGAGAGGGTCCCATAATCCCACTCTGTTCCACTACTGTAGACAACCTATAATGCTAAAGGAAACTCTTGAAGTGCCCAGCTTTCTAGGGGCATGGGGTGTGTCTCATCTCCCTGCTTATACACACACTTCATCACACAGTGAGGCTGGGAAGGACTTTTCATAGGTCATCTCTCTCTCTCCCATGATTCAAGAACAAGAGTCTGCGGTTACACCAAAAATATGAATTTTGTGCCTCTTGTGATCGAGTTCACTAGCACAAGTGAGCAAAAATCAAACAGTTACAACTGTAAGTGGATCACCAGGGATTTGACATATGTCATTGCCCTGAAGGGTAGGGATGCTGAGATTCTAGGCAATTGAGACACCCCTGGCCAAGGATGTACAGCTGGGGGCGATGTGGCAGCAATGGGACTATGGAATCACACTTGTCACCCTGTTCTGCTAGGGAGTGGGAGGGGACAGTGGTTATGATGTGGATTTTGAAGCTCAAAGTTTTGGGTTTGAGTCACGGCTCAGTCACACATTGCACTGTGATCTCAGACCCAGACTTTTCAACCTCTGCCCATTCTCAGAGTGGAAGGAACTTTCTCATCTTCCAAAGGTGCGCTGCTAACTTCTCTTATCAGAGGGCAATTACAAGTATTACTTAAACACATTAGCATAACAAAGCACTTTTAACAGTGCCCAGCTATATAAATGTTAACTGTCCCCAGTTGATTTATGCAGATCACTGGCCACTGCTGAAGAATGGTGGGGTCATTCATCTGGCTTCTCATCCTGGTGACTCTGCTCCTTGTTTAGCAATCAGAAATTATCCAGTGCTTATGGAGGGCCTGATAATGTGCAAGTCCTTACAACAGCTCTTCACTTTACAAAGGAGGACAATGAGATCAAAGGTAGTGATTAGCTTAAGGTCACATCACTAAAAGGTAGCAGGTATAGATTCTAACTAAGATGGACTCCAATGACCATGCCTTCACAACCAGCAAACTAGCCTATTCCTGAAGAGTTAAAAGTGTTCACTAAGTTTGTGTTTTCTCCTTTAGTGTCCTGAGTTATAATCTTGAAAAAATTGGTGTGTGTGGGATGGTGTGTGTGTGTGTGTGTGTGTGTGTGTGTGTGTGTGTGTGTGTTAGGCCAGAGGTCAGAGCTGCCTCAATCACTCTTTTTCTTTTTTTTGTTTTTTGTTTTTTGTTTTTTTTGAGACAGGGTTTCTCTGTATAGTCCTGGCTGTCCTGGAACTTACTCTGTAGACCAGGCTGGCCTTGAACTCAGAAATCTGCCTGCCTCTGCCTCCCAAGTGCTGGGATTAAAGACGTGTGCCACCACTGCCCAGCTCTGCCTCAATCACTCCTTACCTTATCTTTTGATAGTCTCTCCCTAGGTCCAGAGCTCACTGAATTGCTGGCCAGTAAACTGAGGGAATATCTTTGTCTCTACCCCACCCCTCAAGCATTGGGGATGTGAACTTAGGTCCTCATGCTTCTGTGGCAGGCGCTTTGCCCACTGACCCAGCTCACCAACCCCTCTGATTAATACTTCTGAAACAGTGCTATAGGCAATGCTGACAATGGGGTTCATGTGTGCAGGGTGACTGCATGGGGCTGTCCAGGCTGCATGCAGACAAGATGAACTTGGGATTTATCCCAACCTGAGTCCAGAGCCTACTGCTGGCCCTCATGGCCCCATAACTGCTCAAAACCTTAAATCTTCCCATCAGAAAAATGGAAATAGCAAGGCCTTCCTTGAGGGGACCTTTCCATGTTAAAGTGACAAGTGTTGAGGACCAGGAGCACCCTTTATTACTATTAGCAGTGGCCAGCTCCTCAAAGAAGCTGATGGGTCATTCTGAAGAAGTAGACATTGATAACCCAAACAGAGAGTTCCGTTAACTAATGCACAGCAACAGACACATAAACGCATGGTTCCAACCAGCCGTTATTTAAATCACCCATTCTATGCAAAATGTCCATCAAATCTGGGATTCACCCTTTCCGGTCTCTCCTCCTGGTAGGAGTGTTGTTTCCTGTGGATGGCTCTTTCAGCCTCCCCCGGGCTGTGTGCGGAGGTACAGGGCTTGAAAAGAGCAACTGTGTGAAGGGAGGGATACCCTATGCTGCTCCTGCCATTGCCTGCTAACTTCAGGCTTGATCCAGCCTGTCCAGCATACCCAGTCAACCTCACTGTGGTAAGAACAGGATAGGTTGTCGGTTACCTAATAATGATGGAAGTCTGGATAATTTGGGCAGGATAAAGAGCTTGTTGTCTTCTGGCTGATCTGGTTCATTTTCTGGCTAAATTAGGTTATAAAATCTTTTTTTTGTCAGGGTCTCTAATGATCTGGAAAAGCAGGTAACTATGCCTTTTTAAGAGCTCTTTGCTTTGAATTATTCATCAGCCCAGCCCTGGTACCCTGGGAAGACTCCTAATTCTTCACCTGCCTTTTAGTGCAGAGCTTTGGAGCTTGACTCTCAGGATGGTCTATTCACAGCTTCCCACAGATGCAAAATGTTCAAACAATCTCTGTGTTTTTGTTTTTTTCCTTCTACAAACGGAGAGAACCAAGTTGGAGCTATGGGGGGATGATGGTGCCTGATTTGGAAGATGGGTAACAGATTTCCCTGGGAGACACAAACACGCGCATAACTACAATAGCAAGCAAGGGGCCCTTTTAGAAGCAACACATTAAAATGCAAGGCAGGAGATAATGAGATAAGCAAGCCGCAACTTTCTCGTTTCTTAACTCTAGCGTAAAAGGAGAGAGGGGGACAGAACAGAAAGCCTCCCAAAGGAGCTTAGCAGAGGGCTCAACAGAGCGCTCTGTCAGCTTGCTAGGGGAGGATATGGGGGGGCCTATGGGGGTGTGCAGGGGCCTTTGGGGTGGGTGGGGGAGAGTTCTCTCCAGTGACCTCAGTAGCATAACGGGCATGGAAAAATTTCTCTAGGAGGTGACAGGGGGTATGAAAACCACACACACAAAATCTTTCTCTCAGCTCCTTTTTTATGTGTTTCCCACTTAACTAGCATCTGCATGGGAGAAATACAGGGCACCTCCCAGCCACAGGTCGACTCCTTCCTGGCCATTCTGGAGAAAACACAGTCCCTCCCCATTTCCCTCTCTTTATTTTTATTTAATGTGTGTGGGTGTCTTGCCTGCACAGATGGATGCACACCATGCGCACGCAATGCTCGAGAAGGCCAGAAGAGGGCATCAGATCCTCTAGAACCGGAGTTAGAGTGCTATTTGCTGTCACGTGGGCTCTGGGAACCACACTCCGGTTCTCCGAGAGAGCAGTAACTGCTTGCTCTGAACTTCGGAGCCATCTCCTCAGCCCTGCAGTCACCATTTCTTCAGAATAGACTTGAACCCAGGCATGACGCTGGGGGTTTTGCCCTCACTGCGCTTCTGAGCACACTGTGGGTGATGTCAGCCTCTGGTCATAGTTAAAGAGGCTGATGCTACAGAGTGGGTGTGCGGTAATGGCGACTGGGTTCCTGTCTGTTTTGTATATCCAGTTTCTGCCAGGCTCCTTTCCATGGACACACCCTTACACTGAACTACTTGTAATTTCAAAGGGAATTGTAAGCTAGCCTGCATAGAGATGAGTGTGGAATATACCCTAGCTCAGACACAAACCCTCTCTGAGGCCTTCTCTGATTTTCCCATCCAGAATGACCCTACCCTCCCTCTGGGGCCACAGCTCTGCACTCACCAACCAACACAGGAGTTTCTTCATTTCCAGGGACTTCCTAGAAGGCAAGGCTTTGTACCATATTACCTACTTCATGTTCCCGTGACCAACTGTCACAGTGACTGAGGCAGGAGAGCAAGGCATTTTCAAGGGTATCAATGTTTGCTTATCCTTCAGAAAAGGAGAAAATCATTTGCCTAATTGTGGTTCTCCCTGAGCTGGTGTGATTCCAATAACAGTCCAGTGGCAACCTGTAGGCGGTCATACGGAAATTCACGAATGAACTAAGTCCTTAATGGTGGGAAAAGACGAAGCTTGGCAGGATCTGCCCTTGCTTGGTGATGGCTGAAATGGAAAAATCATTGCTCCATTCTCTTTCTGCCCAAGGCCAAGGTAAAGACACTGCAATGTCATGACCCAAACCTATACCATGTCCAGTTTTCTTTTTAAATATTTGGCAATTTTGAAAAAGGCAAGGCTCATTAATTTATTAGTGTTTTTATTATTTTCATTAATTTTAGATTTAAGTGGATATCCTATAAATGGGGGAATCAAGGACTAGCTATACATTTCAAGTTATTTCCACTTTACTGGCTAGATTTCACTTCCAGAAAGTTCTACAAACTCTCTAAACATCTACACCAAATGAGGATCGGGAAATCAAACACACAAATCTGTGTGTGTGGGATTTTATATCCAAAACCACAATGGGTATACATTCTGAAGTCTGGGCTACACAGTTTGGCTTAGCAGACAAGCATTTTCTCAGGACTTGATTCGGTCCCAAACTCCACCTTCAAAAAGCTGATTTTACTTTTTGTATTCATATTGCATCTACATTGTTTTGGACATAATTGGCTTTAAAACAGTGATTTCAATGGAGTCATCTCAGTGCTGGAGACATCCCCTGAGGCCTTGGTCCCATTCCCAAGGCCTCCAATTGGTCTGGAGTACAAACTTCCTGGTAAAGATCTGGAAGGGCAGCTCAGGTAGGTAAGCGTTCTTACTGTGTAAGCATGAAGGCCACAAGTTTGAATCACCAACATCCATGTTAAAAGCTGTGCATGGATGTGCATGTCTGTTACCCTAGCACTGGGGGCTAGGGGTAGATTAGACAAACACTGAGAGCCTGACTGGCCAGTCTGCCCAGCTAAAATGGTTCAGTGAGAGATTCCGTTGCAGAGCAACAAGGTGGAGAGCCACAAAGGAGGACACTCAAGCTTAGTCCTCTGGTCGCTGTGCCTGAGAGCTTGCTCACAAATGTGCACATGAATGTAAATCTCTCTCTCTCTCTCTCTCTCTCTCTCTCTCTCTCTCTCTCTCTCTCACACACACACACACACACACACACACACACACATACACACACATACACACACACATACACACACATATACACACACATACATGCACACATACATGCACACATACACACACACACACACACACACACACACAGATACTCTTTAAAAAAATAAAAAGTTGACGCTGAGACTCTCTCCCGATCTTCCTGTGGTCTCAACATGCAACCTTGGTTTCCATGCTTTTCAAGTGACTCCCAGGAGATATTAGCTTCATCTGCCCAGGTAGCAGTTCTGGAGCCTCGTGGAAAAATAAGAACAAAGGAAAAGAAAGCGGAGGCATAAGAAAATATGCAGAACCAAAGCCCATTGTTACCCAAACCCTGCAAAGTAGGGAGGGGAAATATTTTCATTTCTGCAAAGGCCATATGTGAGTGCCTGCAGGGAAATCGTATCCACAGCCTCGCGACTGAACCAATAACTCATATCTGATTCAGAAGCCGACTTTGTTGGATCAATGTGCTACAGCTGTTCTCAGTCTACGGCCAGCCTCTCCCAATGGGACCGATTGTAGCAACACGTCTCATTTATAGATCTCATGTGCAGGGGCCTGGAGACCTAAATTAAAACCTTGTGCATGTTACTTTGGTGAATTCAACACCAAAGCATTTTGGCTCCTCTGAATAGGCCATTCTCGATACAGAGAGGCTCTGGAACACAATGGACAGGATGCATCTTTTGTACTTAGCCTTTATCCCTGGGGGAGAGAATTTGACATAAGCTAATAATGGAATATATTCTAATAGTATGTTGGGCTGTGGTCAGGCTTGGTCCGGGGTTGCATGGATAAAGGAGAGGAGGGAAATGAGACAGGCAGGACTCAGGAACTCAAGTATTGTTCTTCAGAGAACTGGGGGCAGGGTATATGCTATGGACAACAGAACTTATTTTCAAAGTATGTTTTCCAAGGGATTGAGATCCAGAGATGGGAAACCTCTTGATCAAAGTTACCTCAGTGTGTAGTAGAGGTGGGACTAAGTACTCCATCTGGATTGTCGCTCAACTGCTCTGTCAAAAATTGCCTTCAAGTTGCTGTGGCAACTTTAGGAAGACCTAGGGGGAAATAAATGCTCTACACCAGCTTCCAGAGTTGGGTGAGGCCATAAACCTGAGAAAACTTTCAGGGTCACAGGTCAAGGGAATTCTTCCTGTTTGTCCCAGGTCAGACATATTCTAGTCAGACTCTGCTTAATGATGGCATGAGATTGGAAGCTGATTTGAGAGATATTTTAGAGAGAGGACAAACAAGAAGAGGAAGAGGACACAGTGGATTCGTTCTAGAAATATTTTCATTGTCGACATTCAGTGTTTGTCTCAAGTACTTCCTCTTCCCCAGTCTCTCATTCCTTCTGAAATGCTAGGGTGAAACCCACAGAAGGCAGATACAACTGCCACAGAGCTTAAGAGGAAAGACTGAGGTTTGAATGGCTTCGACGAACTACAGATGTGTACACATCTTGCATGTCTGGTCTCTGCCTCTGCAGGGAGTCAGAGTAGGGAGACACAGAAGGTCTGCAAACCATTGTGGTCCTCTGTGAGGAAACTGAGGAAGGATCTGGAGCATTGAGCAAGAGCAGTGGTTGAAGAAGCTTCTAGAAGAAGAGACTTTATTTTTTAAAAAATTTTTTTTTATGTATATGGGTGTTTTACCTGTATGTGTGTCTGGCACCCAAAGAGGCCATAAGACATGTTGGATCCTCCAGTACTGAAATTACAGATGGTTGTGAGCTGCCATGTAAGTGTGGAGAACTGAACCTGGACCTCTGGAAGAGCAACCAGTGCTTTTAACTACTGATCTTTCTCTTTAGCCCTGGTCCAGAAGAAACCTGGAAGCTGGTTTAAGCTGGTCTTTAAGAGAATGGATGGGAGAATTAGCATGTCAAGGCGAGAAGACAACAAACCTAAGGCCACATTGAAAAGGTATCTTATATTTTGTGTTTTTATCCAGTTGCAGTTGCATATGTCTAGAGAGTGGGGTGTGAGGAGCCACCAGGAGAAAATCAATTGGACAGGAGGTTTGTGGTCAAGCTAGAAAGCCATGCTGAGCCCAGACTTAGTCCTTGAGGTAATGGGATGGAAGTGGAGTGATTTTACGACATAATAAACCAAGGAATGACATGCTCAGGTGAGCATCTTACGAAGCCACTACCAGCCTAGACAAGAGTCATTAAAGAAGAGGGCAGGCCTGAAACATGGAGATGAGAGACATTTGTCATAGCCTAGATGGAGAATGATCTACAAGTGGGAGATGATTTAGAGGGAGAAGCAACAAGACCTGTGACAGACTTGGTTTTGGAAAAGAGGGGCAAGACTGAGTTGGAAGAGGATTCATTTCATTGGTTGAAAGCCCCCATCTAGCTTGTATACTGTGTAGTGATTCTTTAGGTAAACTTCATTTCCATGACCAGTTTTCCTCACAATGGCGTCCATCTTGCCCTGTGCTATTAAGAACTCAAGCATTAACCTTTTTACTCTTCTTCTTCTCTGCTTACTTTTATCATTCCCACTACTCATTTTTTAAGATTTATTTACTTATTTATTTGTGTGTGTATGCACATACACACACACTCACACCCACCCACCCACACATACAGACACTCACTTGTGTGAGTGTGTGTATATGTGTGCGCGCACAATATAGCACACTTATAGAGGTCAGTAGACAGACAATTTTTAGGAGTGTGTTCTTTTCTTCTACCTGTAGTACCAGGGATTGAACTCAGGACCCCAGGCTTGGTGGTAAGTTCCTTTACCCACCGAGCCATCTGTCTGGCCCCTTTCCTGCTATTGAAGCATCTCTAGTTGTGCTGTTTGGGAGAGAAAAATACTTATACACCAAGTAGATAATTCCAAAGAAAAGTTTTAAGCTTTTTTTTCCCCCCTAGTCACAGCTACTCTCAACCTATGTGACTGGAATTAAGTCCTTAAATATGCAATTTGAAGGTTGCTATTCTGTGTCAAATTCAAAGGCATGATCCAAGGGACCAGAATAAAAGTCTCCATGAGTGTGCTAAGCATCCAGAGATGGGGATGCCAGGAGGGTTGGGACTGCAGAATGACTTCATAGAGGAGGCAGCAGCTAAGATTGAAGTCTTAAAAACAGGAAAAGGTGAAATGGAAGAGCAAAGGGCACAGGGGCTGGGGAATTTGAGACTCATTTAGCTAACATCTTCTGCACAGTAGATGACCAACAGGGAGGCGAGAAGTAGGGACCCATTCCCCAAACATCTACTTGTGCTAGTGTTAAGACTGAACCTGAAGCTGTTCTGAGCTGTTTGTTCTGAGCTGCCTAGAGATCCATGCTGTGAGCCAACCGAGTGAAAAGATGGGATACTATGGTTTTCTTTGACTAGATTTTAGGGGCTGGAGGAGGGGAGCAGCATCTGTGAAGGAAGGAGCGGGGGACTAACAACACTCTTATTGCCTTGCTTTAACCAATTCAGATATACTCCTCAGCCCTTCACCTCTTCCCTGGGACCCAGCCGAGGAGATCCTCATACGTAAAAAGACTTTCTTGGCATACCCATAGCTAAAGGAATGGTTTTGAAGTGAGACATATCTCATGTTTTCTTATGCACTCTCCACTTGGGGATTGGTTCTCTAACTGGTGTACCCTACCATCACTTCCGGGGTGGAATGCAACTAGACAACAATATTCTCTTTCCATAGGTGATCTTGGCTTGTAACACCCCAAACGATTCCAACCTGAATCTCTAGGATAGATGGTCTCCCCATTCCTAAACAATCCCACCATGTTTTGGCTATAAAGAATTTCTGATCTCAGATGCCCTCAGTGAGTAGGCTACAGGGTGTTTGAATCCTATCTCCTCATGCCTTCTTCTGGCTCAGGTCAGGACTTGGGTTAGCTTCAAGGATAGCCTATGCTACTTTCTATTCATCCTACCCACCTCCCTACTTTTGTCCTAATGTGACTCTCAAAAGTTCCTGCACTAGAAAGTCAATCAGCAAAGTCACATGACCATAGTTTTCGGAAGTGAGCTATGGAGATTAAATGAACTCACAAGATATTGTAATGGCATGTCTGGTTCTATAAGTAAGAGAGACCTATCTTATGGTGCCCTTTACCCAGCCACCAGCTCTTGGACTTTCAAGCCTCCAGAACCACAAGGCAGATCATTTGTGGTTTCTCTACATTCCCCCAGCTGTGTGGTCCCATTATATCAACAGAAAATGGGCTGAGCTGGCTTACCAAGTCAGATCCAGCATGCATACCACTCTAGCTCACTGAGGTTGCTACCTGTTTTAAGGTCATAAATCTCAAAGTCCCTACCCTCCACTTGCAGAGTAATTATGCATTATCTTGTCAAATCATTAGTAGTGTTATCTTTCCCATAATTTAACTCTTATACTGGTACTTAAATCTGATATGTTTATGTTTTAAGCTCCTTATAGAAGAAGGTCAGAGCCAAAGCTTCCTTGAGTAACCATGATACTTGGCATTTCTTTAGCATTTATTGCTTATAAATCCTCTCTGCGTGTGTTACCTTATTGCAGCATCTCAATAATTCTGTCAGCCTGGCAAAGCCAGCGTAATCAGTATCTAGATATCTCAGGTGCGGTGGGAGGCATCCCAGAGTAAGAAATATGAAATGATTTGCATATGTTACATTGTGCTATGTTTTCTACAGCTCTGGAAACACTAGAGGTACTCAGTCAGCATCACTGATTTATCTGTTCATTAAATCTCAGCTCGATCCCACAGCCGGCCTGATGATTTGAGGAACAGGATTTGTGGTTTAGGGGAGATAAATGGCTATAAAGACATGCTGTACTTGTTTACTTAACATGCAGCCTTCCGACTCTTCCCATCTGAACCACTGTCAGCAAGTCAGGGCAATCAGGACAACGACACATGAGGTTCATAGCAACCTCTCCTCTTTGTGTTTCTCCAAAGAAGGTTTTAGGGCTCTGTGGCTGCTTCACCTCTCCCTTTGTTGCCGCCTATAATGGCACAGGTGGGGGTAATGAAACTGTGGGCTTTCAATTCTCCCTTCCAGATGTCATCCATTTAGCTCTTGTGGTATTATTTGGCAGCCATATTTGATTTTGGAAGTGGAAGGCTTACTTGAAACCATATGAGCTGGCTTCCCCCACCCCCCTTGTGGAAAAGGGCTTTTGGTTATAATAGTGTTGCGACAAAAATGCAATTCATAAAGAGAGATTTTATGTGCCAGGAGTCTGACAACCTGGCAAGGATAACGACACTGCTGCCCTCAGTGTGGCTCGGAAGCTCTTTCCTGCTCAAATCCCTAACAGAGAGGAGTCTGAAGGCTGAGTCAATTAGCTGTGCCCACCCCCTCTGCTCCCACTTGCCTTCAGTGCATTTAGACGAAAGTAAAGTTTTCAATTTGTCTAAATTACCTGAAAAGTTGTGAGGACAAATGAAGTGTGAAAGTCCTTTGAAAAGAGACAATTGCTTTGATGAGCACAGACGAAATCTAAACAGATCCCTCCTCATTCTCCCATCTAAGGAGAGCAGGAGGCACCAGAGATTAGAGTCACACAGGCCAAGAGGAAACAGGGATATACCCCAGGTCAAGGACAGCTCCGGACTTTGGAGGTCTTAACACAATTGTCCCTTGCTAGTGAGGTGACCAGGGATGATTCATTATATTAACAAAAATGTTTCCTTGAGATGGTGACCATCCCCTCTGCCTCCTAACGTGGCTGTGAAGAGCAAACGAGATAAGCCACGGAGAAAGGCTTTGTAAATTGAAAGGCTCTATCCAATGACAAGGGATTACAGTTGTCTAAAACCGTCTGAACAAGCCCTTGCCGAGGGTTTGTGGGGTGTGCTGTGGTTTTCATTGTTTCAACAAGTAAGCCAGGCACCAAAAATGTCTGCAAAAATGAGTCAAGACTCAGTGGTGACTGTTAGTTACTGAGTTTCTGAGAGTGAATTAATGCCCTTGAGAACTTAGCTCTGCTCCCCCAACAACCCGCCATTCTCCATGCCCAGGGATTGTCCAGCTGTCTTCCTTCTTAACCTATGGCTTCTTTCTACCTTTCTCTGCTTAGCTGGAATGGAAGTTGTAAATGAGTCTGTTTTCTTGTTTCTCTGGAGCTTTTCTTGAGCTCTCCAG
>NW_022196906.1:35851737-35859372 GCF_008632895.1 Mastomys coucha | reverse complement strand
TAGCAAAGAAATATCAGGCCATAGTAACGGAAGGCAGCAGCTTGAAGCTGAAGGATGGGGCATTGGTATAAGGTATATTGGTAGCTTTCAGCTATAGTGCAGCCTCTGCATTGAAACATTTACTTAGTAAAGTTATGTGGATGCAACCAGGCATGCCCTGGCCCTTACATCTGCTTCTCCTTGGTTTTTCTGGCTGAGAAAATACCTCTAATCCTCCTTTTGGAAGCTTGGTATTTGTTAATTTCACATCCAGTCCAAAAGGGAGAGAGGAGGGAGGGTCCTAATATTTTCCTCTTGTACTTCTTTCCTAAGTTAATTCTTGATTAAATTGGATGAACCACCCTCATCTCCACCTCCACTGTTAGGCTTGTCCATCAAAGGTCCATCTTCCTGGGCTGTGAGGTTATCAGACCCTAGAAGAACAACACCAGCCATAAGTTCCTTTCTATGGCACTTCTTCAGAGTACTAGGTAATCAATCAAAGGGGGGAGGAAGGACAGATAGAGAAAAGCAATATTGAAAATGACTTATGATGTAAGAGAGAACCTTGCTATTATGCTTTATCAAAGGCAGTCACTAACAAGCGTAATGTAATTCACTGCGCTTAAACAGGGTGACTTTAATTGCAGTAGTCATTAAGCTCACAGGATCATTAAATACATTAAAGGAGGGAGCCAACGAGTTATCATGAATAAAATAAGGCCCCTGCTCACCCTCTTCACCTATTTAATTGGAATTGAACTCAGTCTGGTTCTCTGATACAGTTACAACCCTTTGCCTTCCTTTCTTTCTATACTATGGTCTATACTAATGGTCAAAGAGTTTACAGACAGCATCTAAGAGCAGACAATGCCAGAGAGACGTACCAACCAATCACAGGTTAGCTTTATTAACCAATTAAATATTGTGTGTGTGTGGGTGGGTGTGTGCATGCCTGCGTGTGTGTGATGTATTACAGCCTTCTAATACAACTTAACAAACTGGCAAGAAAAAAAGAAAAAAACAATGTTATCTGTTAATGAAAAATATGCAAGGAAATAAATACTTTTCTAGTTTCTGGTGATTTGATATACTACCTTAAGAAATATTTCTGAATAAGATATATAACTATATATATATATTTTGTTGTTGTTGTTGTTGTTTTTTTTTTTTGTTTTTTGAAACAGGGTTTCTCTGTGTAGCCTGGCTGTCCTGGAACTCACTCTGTAGACCAGGTTGACCTTGAATTCAGAAGTCTGCCTACCTCTGCCTCCCAAGTGCTAGGATTAAAGGTATGTGGCACCACTGTCCGGCTATTTCCTAACTTTTAAAATGTTGTTTATACACATTGAGTTAGAAAGTCTGTAACTAAAGAATTATTGAAAACTATTAAGAGTAAGAAGTTTGAGGAGTGGAGAAATGGGTCAGTGGGTAAAGCGAGGACCCAAGGATCGCAGGCATCTGGAATCTCTACACTCGAATGGCAAGATGGGAGACAGAGACAGGAGAATCCCTGGAAGCCCGAGGCTAGCAAGCTTTATGTACACTGTAGCAAACAGTAAGAGACACTGCCTGGAACAAGGATGGCTGAGACCCAAGGTTGTCCTCGGACTTCCTCATAGGCGTGGGAATGTAGGCTTGCCATACTCATGCTTGTGTGGAGAGACCTAAACAAACAAAACAAAACAAAACAAAACAAACAAACCAAACCTAAGAAAACCCAGAGCATTCTAATGTCCCACAGTAAGGTTGGTGTTTCATTTAAGCCTCTTCTTTTCCACTCACTGGAGTAGGGCTCACTCCAGCTTAGTCTCCTGTTCAAACAGACTGGAAGATATTTTGGATTTGGGCTGCAGGTCCTCCTCCAGCCTCGTTTCCCTGAGCCATTTGGCCCATTTTTGTTGTCCATTTCAGGGCAGTCTTCCTTCTTCCCTTTTCCATAACCTCAAGCCTCACCCAGGGTTATGTAGAATAATCTATACTCAGGACACCCTTTATTGGCTCCCATTTCTGTGGAGTACTCATTTCTGGGTTGGGCTTTCCTTCGCATACTTCTGCCTCATGGTACACCTCTTCCATTACTTTTTTTTTGTTTTGTTTTTTGTTTTTTTGAGACAGGGTTTCTCTGTGTAGTCCTGGCTGTCCTGGAACTCACTCTGTAGACCAGGCTGGCCTCGAACTCAGAAATCCGCCTGCCTCTGCCTCCCAAGTGCTGGGACGAAAGGCGTGTGCCACCACCACCCGACTTCCATTATTTTCATTATTACTTGTTCTTTCTGTGAGAACAGAGGCAGGTACAGGACCTCCAGCACTGGGTGTGGTGACTTTCTTCTAGATGGTCACCATCATGTCTCTCATTTGCTTTAATCTGCATGGAAAGGTGGAATCTTTCCCTCCCCTTCAGCCTGGATTGGTCTCAACAGTCACACTTTGATCTGTGGGTGCAGAGGGAGTGATGATGCCTAAGGTCTTCTAAGGCTTCTACTTGGGTTTCTGGAAACATTTATTGGAGGAACTCAGTCATCGTGTGAGAAATAGGGTCATGGTGAGAAGACCAGGTCATAGAGAATCCAAGTGAAGAGTGGTAAGTGTGGGTGATGAGACACCCTGTGGAAATGGAGAGATGGAAGAGGAGAGAGCAAGAGGGTGAGAGCAAATGACAGAGAGACAAAGAGAGACAGAAAGAGACAGAGACACACAGAGAGACACAAAGAGGCAGAAACAAAGAGACAGAGAGACACAGAGAGACAGAGAGAGACACACACAAAGAGAGAAAGAAAGAAAGAGAGAGAGAGAGAGAAAGAGAGAGAGAGAGAGAGAGAGAGAGAGAGAGAGAGAGAGAGAGAGAGAGGACTATAGTCCTGGGACAAAAGATGTCTTGTAAGAGCTTATCTTTCATCCCATAAGATATCAAATTGATCTGGTTGGGACACTTTCAAATTCTTCATGCACAGAACCACAAACATACACAATAGTTATTTAAACCAATGTATTATTAGGTGGTTTGTCACCTAGTAACAGGGGACCAAAATATCAATGTAGCATGCATGCATGCCCTCAGGAAGTTTCTGCTAGAGGGGATGCATTATGGAAGTTTCTTTTCCTGCTATTTTTGATGTCTCCATAATATATGTCAACCTTAAGCCACAACATAATCTTACACAAATGAAGTAAGCCATCAGAAATCCAAACCAAAAGAAGGATGTAAGAAATGTGGGTCTTCTCACTCAAGAACATCTTTGACATGTGGCTATCCATGGCTCCTTCTAGATGGGAGAAATCAGCAGTTATCTCACGATCCAATTGTCAGAGAGAGAATTACAAGTTAAAGTCACATTTTCAACACATAGTTTCTAACATTTCAAATGATCACAGATGAATTCCACCTGTACAGCTCAGCCCTCTCTGAACTGCATATCCCTGCATCTGAAGGGTTAAAAAGAACCAACTAAGTGTCTTATTTCCATTTCTATAACAGCCTTGGGTTCTAAAGATTAAGAGCACCCGAAGCCTTCATTTTTCTTCTAATGGAATTTCCATCAGTCGGTGGTGGAAATGTCCATTAGTTGATTGTGATGTGGTGGAGGTATCGAGCAAACCTTTCATATGAGAATTTATATCCAGACATGGCCATGGCTAAGCTTTTCTTATGAAGTGCAGGGAGGATGATTGCCGTCAGTGATGTGTCTAGGATGAATGTGGTGTCCTGGATGAATGGAGTGCTATGCTTTCTAGTGACAAGTAGGGAATTAACTAGGTCATGGCTTTTAGTCCAGCACTTCTCTGGTGTCATGGAATCCCACTTGGGATACTGCGTGCACAGATCCTGGTTCCAAGTTTAACAGTTCAGAGCTCATCAACTATGTATGTGTTTATACAGTCTAGGTATTCTTTCAAGTCTAAAGTGGAATAATTGGTGGCCAAATAGATGCACAGTGAATAATGAATTAGATGAATAGATTCATGGTTAATTTTGTTTTCATGGTAGCAAAGTGTAACAATAAGCTATACAGTGATGTTTACTCCATTCCCAGGGTTGTATACCTACCACCTCTATTTCTCAACACTTCAGCTTAAATTGTAAAGCACATACTTAACAAGAAACCTGTCATGTCCAATTCATAGCTTCTAAATGACGGATGTTGTTAAAGATCTATTGCTAGAATCCTGCATGGATGAAAATTTTCATTTGACAAGTGATATTGGTATTTCTCTGTGTGGCAGTTGTACCAATGGTTACAGTATCATGGTGGGATTATGGGATAGCTCCGGGATAATGTGCCTACTGCCAGTCTTGACCTGGGTTCACTCCCCATGACCTACCTAATTGGAGGAGAAAGCTAACTCCTGCAAATTGCCCTCTGATTTTCACAGGTTGGTCAGGGTGCACAAGAATACACATGTGGGTACTCTACACTCCTCCTTCTCTCTCTCTTTCTCTCTCTCTCTCTTACACACACACACACACACACACACACACACACACATACACACACACACTATGTGTATAAATAAAATGCAATGAAAGGTTTTAAAAAGAGACATTGTTATGGAATTGCCCAAGGGATTCTTCTCTGTAAGTATGGATGGACAGGAATCAGGAGGCACTGTTGGAACCACAGACTTCTCCACAGGAATAAGGAAGCAGCTTCTGATGTTCCCATTACTGTCTTTAATCACCAAGAAGGTTGCCTACAAGGAACTATCAACAAGGCAGAAAATCCCAAAGTATCACTGCTCTCCTCATCTGTCGCACTGGTGGAGTCCAAAAAATGGCCATGAATTCTTCTACTTTCCAAACCTTGAGAGGCTGTAGACATGGATTCTATTTTTAACTAGGGAAAAGAAATAGAAATGACCAGAACACAGGTGGGATAAGCTGGCTCTGGCTGTCTGAACCTGATACATGCAGCAAGTTTTCAGCTGCCTGTCTTAGTGTGACCAGACACCAGAGACAAATAAAGGGAAGTCTTACTGTGGGTCATACTTCCAGTGGCTTTTGTTTATGACAGTCTGACTTTATTGCTATGGCCCTGAAGCAAAGTTAAATATTGTGGGGACAGGGGGAGAGACTGAAAACAAGATGTCCTCTTTAAAGGCATATCGACTTTGATGTACTCCTACTTCTACTTTCATTCTCCTGATGGTCCATTCAACGACACATACAGTAAATCAGAGCTCTCATCCTACTATGTTTCAAGGTTTCATACCTGAACACTGCTGCATTGAGGACCAATATTTCAATATATGAGTCTTTGGAGGAACATTTCTTAATTCAAATACCAACACTGACGTTGTGGCAGAGGATGAGGATGAGGAGAAGGAAGAGGAAGAGGAAGAGGAGGAGGAGGAGGAGGAGGAGGAGGAGGAGGAGGAGGAGGAGGAGGAGAAGGAGAAGAAGAAGAAGAAGAAGAAGAAGAAGAAGAAGAAGAAGAAGAAGAAGAAGAAGAAGAAGAAGAAGAAGAAGAAGAAGAAGAAAGAAGAGGTTGTATTTGGGAAGGCTGTTGAGCTGCTGAAGAGGTCAAAAGCCACTTCATGTAGGAAGTATCTGAAGGATCAGAAAACACTGAAGGGGGACAAACTTGGGGTTTTGTTCAATATTAGAAAGGATTTCTGGTGTTGCATTAATGCTATATGGGTCAGTTATGTGAGCAAAAGAAACAAGCTTCTAGTCAGGGCTGTAGGAAGCCTGCACTGCTGTGGAACAACTTCCTCACCTCTGGAAGGATGGACCATTCTGTGCAGGACCAGGTGACAGACGTGGTGGAAAACCTTGTATTTTGCTATACTTGAATGGATTGTGAATTTATTAAGAATTTACTTTTGGAAACTCATCTCAAAAGTATTTTAGTGGGAGAGGTAGGAGAATGAGAAAGAGGAATTGAGTGAAAATGACTGGAGTTTATTATATACATGCACAAAACTGTCAAAGATTTAATTATTATTAAAAAAATAAAGAAAGTGGGCCCAAAGGATGTAGTTGGTTGTACGCCACATGGTCTGCATGCTTGAGACCCAGGGTTCATTTTTCAGCATCAAATATGAATAAATAAATAATCCAATTGCAGGTTTCTCCAACTTGGCAGATTCAGCAGCTTCCCTTTGCACTTAGAAACAGTTGCTTACTGCCCAGGCGTTCATGGTGCCTGCTGATGTGGTCCTTTGAAGTTTTATCTGAAAGGTTCTTTATCTTCTGACTCACTCCCTGGCTCACCTCCCTTCTCTCCCACTGGCCTCCTGTAAATTCCTCTAACCCTCTACATGGGCTTCCTCCTCAGGGATTTTGCATATGTGGCTCTGTAATTTGGAATGATCTTTTTCATCCTTCAGAGCTTTGTTGAAATCTTACCTCTTATGACCATTCTCCTTAGGTAGATATTCTGTTATTTTCCACTAATTCCTCACAGTGTTTTGAATGTTGTGTGTGTGTGTGTGTGTATGTATATATGTATATATGTATATATGTATATATATATATGTATCTCCAATTTCTAAAAAGGCGTCTAGCTCTTGTTACTTGATAAATAAAGAACTGTAAAATAAAATGAAAACAATCACAAGAGTGTTAAAAAGAAAATAAATATAGCATGTTCTTTTAATTTTTTAGGAATCTGAGAATGTTTTTTCTAAGTGCAGCATGAAACCTCAAAGTTATAAACACAAAGACTCTCAACTTTGACAATGTGAGGCATTTCATAATTAAAAGAAGATGAGCTGAGAAAAAAAAAACTTCACAACCTTCACAAATTATAGAAGAAATCTCTTCAAATCAGTAAGACTAGATGAACAAACCTATGGAAAAATCGGGGGAGGGTGGACAATAAATTTCAGAATAAAAACAAGTGACCATGAAACACACTCAAAGTAGATGCTAAGCCTCATTACTGAAGGCATTGGGTTTTCTAGGGCATGGTCGGCATATACCTGGACCACGAACACTTGGGAGGCTGTGGAAAGATAATGAGCTCCAGGCCAGCCTGGGCTGCACAAGACCTGTTTCAAAGCAAACAAACAAACGAAATTGAAACAGACAGATGGACAGATGCCTCATCAGATTTTCTCCTGGTTGCTCCATAAACACTCTGGTGGTCTGTGTGCAGAAGTAGTCAGGTATTTGTATACCATCATACACATGATACATATAACTTAAACGGTTAACTTTCTTGAATGTCTTCCAAATTGGTGTCAGGTTTTTTGTTCAGAGATTTAGCCAAGTCTATTAAAATTTAAAATGTGCCTTCTCTTTGACCCAACACTGTTTTTGAATTGATAATTTTAGGAGTTTATTCTTAAGTAATCCTGTCCCAGAGTGCAACAAAAAGTCTTTAGGTTTAGCATTGTCTTAGTAAGCAAAAACTGCAAACATCTGATGATTCAGCACCATCCATACAAGAAATTCCGACATACCAAGCAGCCATGTAAAAGAACCCGGATCCAGGTCTATTGGGAGTTTCATTTGGGAGAGACATGACTAAAGTGAATGGATGTCTGATAACGTTCTATGAAATATGAAATAGATTTGTGTATTGATAAATCTCATGGATATATGTCTGGATAGGAAAGAAAATGCAGCAATGGCTGAAATGCTGAGCTGTGGATATAATTGGGAAACTGGATTTAGGGAGAAAATTATTTTTTTATGGCAGACATTTTGCA
>NW_022196906.1:35835849-35851727 GCF_008632895.1 Mastomys coucha | reverse complement strand
AGAGATTTCCCTGGAAGAAAAATGGCGACTTTTTCCTGAGTGTCATTTTGAGCATGGTGCAAGCTTTCCCATCTAGCGTTGCAGCAGGGCAGACACTGTGTCAAGCTCTCCTGTTCTAGCTCTAGAAGGAAAGGCACAGGAACATGGCAGTTTTCTGCAAGTGTCAGATGAAATCTGAGTTGGAAGACACCTTTATCAACTCAAAAACCTTTCAAACAGAAGATTGCTGTCCCGCTTAGCCTGTCAGAGGGGGTGGCTGGTCACAGAAAGTCCTCTTGTGTGCATTCGTTGCCAAAAAGTCCAGCAGTCCTCTTTCTCCCAAAGAGCTCTGGACTGGAGTGCCCTCCCCCAACCCCCACTTCTGACTCTTGGAGAGGGAGTCCGCAGGCCACCCGCTCCATTGCTCCAACCCAGCCCTGGCCCCTCCACTTCCCAGCAGAGCTTGGCTGTTCCTTGAACTTTCAACGCTGGTTTGATTTCCTCCTGGGGTACCACATGCTGCTGTGCAAACAGAGCACGTGGTCCCGCTAAACAAAGGAACAAGTGTGCTGCAAAGCATTCCCCCCACACACACCCCGTCCCTCCTCCCCCTTCCCGATCGCGCAGGCTGCACCAGGAGAGGGCCAGGCCTTGCATGCACTGCCATTTGTCACTGCAGCCCGCACACCCCGCCAGGCCTCGGAGCGCAGCAGGGATGGAGGGAGAGCGGGGGGCTTGAGCCTCTGCTGCTCCCATCATCGCCCTGGAAATAGCATCTGAGCTCGCACCACCCAGCTTTCCCCCCAAACTGCTAAGATTTCATTTCACCTCCGACAGGCTTCATGGGGACTCGCTGTGAAAAGATCACTCTCCCGGGACGTGGGCCGTGGGAGGGGGCCCGGGACTGTATACAGCTGTCAAAACGTCTCCGACAGGAGGCTGAGGCCCAGCTGCTCCAGCCTGGCTCAGGCTGCCGGGCACGCGGGGAGCACAGTGGACCTATCAGTGCTGCACCGAGCAGTAATTGCATTAGGATTAGTTATCTCCCGCGCCTAGCTCATTAGCCCAGAGGATGGCTCGCCTCCAGCGTGAGGATGGCACCGAGAGGGTGTGCATGGAACAGGTCATGATAATGAAAGACTGTTCTCCTGTTCTCCCCTTCCCACCCGGCCCCTCTATTCTCCGCCCCCCCTCTTCCTGGAAACCTCATTTCCTGACTTTTTCCTGACGGTCTTATGAAATGTGCAATTTAGGAAGATTGCAATGAAGAAAACCAAAACCCCACCACGTAGGTGGGGAGGAGGGATTGGTGCAAAGGGTGTGGGACCAGGCGGCTGAAGTCAAGGCCAGGGAAGAAAGTGCTTGGCATGCTCTTGAGGCCAGTATTAGAGGCTGCTGAAAGCTTAGACTATCTGGAGGCTGGTTCATGTTCAGCATGAAACAACACCCACTCTGGCTGAGGTAGTCTCTCCTTGTTTAGAGGCTCTCTTAGAGGGACTAGCTGCTGGCAGATGGGACTCAGCCAATATTTTTTTAAATCGCACCTAGCATTGCCTGACATACAGTCGTTGCTCAAAAAATTCTCACAGTGAATGAGAATTTTGAAAAAAGACAGGTGGGACTGATGAGACCGCTCAGTTGAAAAAGCACTTGCCTCACAAACAAGGTCTGAATTCGAATCCTACTGCATCTAAAAAGCTGGGGCCGGGTGGCATGCCTGAGATCCCAGCCGTGGGGGTGGGGGGTGGGGTTGTGAGTACAGGAGGATGCCCTGTGCTTGCTTGTATGCCAGCCTTGCAGAATCAGAGGACTCCAGGTCCAGGGAGAAACCCTGTCTCAAAAAAAAAAAATACAGTGGAGAGAGATAGAGGAAGGCAGTGGGTTCACCTCTGATACCCACACACACTGCAAGCACACATGTGTACCACATAAACACACATACACACGAAAGTCATCATCAGCTCAAGGGTAATTAAGAACACAAGCTCAATCCCTACCAGACTGATCCATCACTCTGTGACTACTGTCTGGTAATCGAACTTTTCTAAAGATCCATATATTTTCCACAGGCTTATTTGCCCATGTGGAAGTTGCCCAACATAGACCCAAAGTCATAGTAGGTGTTCAGTAATGTTAGCTCCTGTTTCTTGTCTGATTCACCTCTTAAGTAGAGCTAAACACACACACACACACACACACACACACACACACACACACACTCACACACACCACTACCAAAACTCTTTGATGTCTCAGGAGGAGGTAATTAACATTCTCATAACCCATCTGAAAGGGCCAATGGAGTACAAAGTTGTTTTATAATTAAGAAATGTATCAAACTCTGGGTAGGACTAATTGCTGTGCAAATTTGATTGAGGCCTGTGAGGACAGGATTGCCTTTAATGGCTGCAGCATAGGGGACCATTTAATATGCTTCAGGAAAAGTCCAATGCCCAAGTCTCCACACTGGAGGCGATTGCATCACCAACCATTAGGAGCACTCCTCAATGGTTCAGAAGGAATACACCAGGGCTTTGCTTAAATAATTATTTTGAAACTGGGAGGTTTTGGAGAGTTCAGGGTTCAGATTTAGAAATGTCAGAAATAGAGTTTTTATTTGTTTCCATTGCACGTAATGAATTGCCCTTTAAATAATGAAGTGAGGAAATGCCAAGCGTTACATACTCCAGTAGATTGCCAAATGTTGAATCAGCCACCCCCATCCCAACTTTCTCCTTTGGGACTGGGGCTTCAAAGCCACATACATTAGAGAAATGGAACATTTAAAATTTCCACAAGAATCATTGATTCACAGAGAGATAAATCCCTTCCTTAAGTCTACAGTCTGAACCTTTCCAACTTCTTGGCTCTCTCCTTTGTCATTGGGGACCTGCAATGGTATCTTAGTTAAGTTTTCTATTGCTGTGATAAAACACCCTGGCCAAAAGCAACTTGAGAAGGAGGGGGTTTATTTTAACATATAGCTTGTAGAGAAGTTTGTAGAGAACATATATCATCTAGAGAAGTTAAAACACTAACTCAAGATAGCAACAGAAGCAGAGGCCATAGAAGAGTGCTGCTTACCAACTTGCTCCTCATGGCTTGCTCACCCTACTTTCTTATACCATCCAGAACCACTAGCCTAAGGGTGGCATCACCCACAGTGAGCTGAGCCCTTCCATATCAATCACCAATCAAGGAAATGCACCACAGGCTTGCCCACACTTCAAACTGGTTGGGGCATTTTATCAACTGACATTCCTTCTTCCAAAATGTATCAAGTTGACATAAAACTAGCCAGCACAAATGATATTGACAGGAAGTGGGCAATGAAGAGAAAGCCCTAGAACAGTTCCCTTGGTGTCTTAGTCACATTTTCATTGCTGTGAAGAGAAACGAAGGCAATTTATAAAAGAAGACATTTAATTAGGAAGGCGGCTTGTTTATAGTTTCAGAGGGCAAGTCCATGACAATTATGTTGTGGGGCATGCCAAACAGGTAGACATGGTGCTGGAGAGCTACCGGGGAGATGGGAACTTGCATCTGATCTACAAGGAGGCAGAGGTGGAGATACAGAGATTGTGAGAGAGTGAAAGACCAGGAGAGTGGGAGAGTGAGAGAGCTAGAGACAGAGAGAAAATAAGAGAGAATGAGAGAGAGGGAGAGACAGACAGACAGACAGACAGAGAATGAGAAAGATAGACAGAGACAGACTAAGACTAGTCTCAGATTTTTAAACCTTAAAACTCATCCACAGTGACACATCTCCTCCAACAAGGCCACACCTCCTAATCCTTACCAAAACAGTCCCACCAACTAGGGACCAAGCATTTAAATATACGACCCTATGGGGGTGGGCAAGGGTCATTCTCATTCAAACCACTATTCTTGGGTTTGACTTATTTGTATGGGATACAACTATTGTTCCTTTGACAGAAAGTGCATATACATATGCTTGACTTTATAGGACTATGGGGAGTCCTCCTTCTGATTGCTGATGTCCCTGGTTCTGCTTCTCACTGGTAAGTATTATTCCCAGCCTAAAGAACTGATGGTCTTAACAAATGGAGAATAGCATGCTCTAAGTGAAGTATTCTTTCTTCTGAAGCCAACAGCTTTCTCTTTTACTTCTGCAGTGTTGGGATGCTCTCACTAGATGATGTTAGCCTGCTGTTAAGACTTCCTTGTTCCTAGAACTATATGCCAAAGCAAGTCTCTATTCTTCATAAGTCACCCAGTCTCAGGCAACTCTGCTATAGTAACAGGAAATGGACTCCGGCAATGTTGAATTCCAGTTAGCACCATCTGACACCAGAGCTCGGTCTTCAAGAGCTAACTTGTTGCTCCCATAGATTCATTTCTTCTCAGTGAAGTTGCAGGGTCAATCTTTCTCTATTTCCAGGCTGCAGTCATCCATGCCCTTCAAAATGAAGTCAAAAGCTACCTATGAAATGGAGTCTCTCAGGTCAGGGGTCAGCCTGGAAAATGATTGTTTCATACAACATGGAGTAACTTAGGGCAGGGCATTGTTCAATCCCAACAGCCGTCCCCTCCAGCCTGCTGTGGTTAATACAGTGTGCTCTATCCTTTTCTCCTTTTGTGTCTCTTGTTGTGATTAAAAGTCTCCATGTTCTCCAAAGCACACACTTCTCATTGCCCCAGTGGAACCACCTTCCTTTCTAGCTCCTCCAGGGAGTTTTTCTAAACAAGTGAGGTACTTATAAGAATAGATACCACGCAAGTCAGATCATTCTGTCTGTCTTATCACACTTGTTTTAGGCACTGATATCCATGAATGCAAAGGGTTCGGGTCTATCCTGGAGAACTTCAGGCCCAGGATAAAGAAGGAGGGGGCCTTGTGAATTCTTGGTGAATAGAGAATGGAGCTGGACAGCGGAGAGGGTGTCAGGCACCCTTTTCTTCCTCACTTTCCCCACTCCTTGGTGGACAAAACAAGTAGTGAATTTAATTGGAGTCTTCAATAAACGTATTGGAAGGATACTATCAAAACAGAATGTATGCTATGAATTTAAATTGTATTCTCTAGGGATAAACTTTCCCTGCTCCTGAATGTGGGAGGGTCACACAAATTAAAAAAAAAAAAAAAAAAAAAAAAAAAAAAAAAAAAAAAAAAAAAAAAAAAAAAGCTGTTTATCAGGAGTCAACTTGCATCCAATCATACACATAGTTCAGTCTGATGGGTCTGGTAATTGTATGTGCATGTGAAAGCACTTTCCCAAACAAGATACTGCTTCATTACCCTTCAAACTGTCTCGACACTATCTTCCAGTCACAACACCACACCAAACACTTCTGCACATGAGAGGGCCATACACATCCCTCTGATCCTAGAAGACTACAAAAGATCTGAACAATTCCTATCACGTGTGGAGCCATAGAGCTGAGCAATAGGGCTGGACCTACTTCCCAGCCACCTACTTCTTCCAGCTAGGCCCCACCTCCCAAGAGTCCCACAAGCTTCCAAATTAGTACCAGAGACTAAGACCCAAGGGTTGAAGTAGCAAGCCCTTTTACTTCATACCTTAGCCAGAGGTCTCGTGAGTGCTGGTCTCTCTCGTGATCACTATGTGCCATGGAGGTTTGTGCAAATGTGCTGTGACGTTTGCACAATGGTGGAATCACTTTGTGAACCATCTTTGGAAAATTCCCCTTCTTAGGCGACATATGACTGTATTTACTTCTCCATCAATGGTGACCCCATTTCTACTTCCTGTTAGATGCAGCCTCTGTTCTAAAGGCTCTCGAAACAGGATAGTTTTGTCCTCTCCCAACTTCACAGAGTTGGTGCTCTTTTGTGTCTGTGTTCTTGTTTCATGTGGTGTTTTAGGACTCACCCTTGTGGGGTACATGTTTTAGGGATTTGTTCCCTTTTTTGTTTGGCTACACAGCTCTCTGTTATGTGACTATTCCATATTCCACCTATCCATTTACCTGGTATTTGACACTAGTTATTTCTAGATTTTATGAATAAGATTGCTATAAATACATTTGTGACGGTTTTTCTTTCCTGCTTTCATTCCTCTTGACTGAGCAGAATTGCTGAGTCATAAAGATGTCTAAGCCACAAAACATCTGCCAACAGGGGCCCCATGTTTTCATTAGAACGGCCTGGCAGAATGGAGTCACTTTATATTAGATGTTCTGTAGGAGTCTTTATTCTCGGTGTATTCTTTTCTGAAGTCAGCTCTGAATCCTCAGGGTGCTAAGCACTAGTCACGTTTTATCAAACATTCAAGGATCAGGTTGAATAACAAATGTGAAACTGTCTCACAGAGTAACTTTTTGTTGACCTCCGGGGTGAGGTGGAGGCTCTGCAAGTGTGTTTTAACAGCCCTATCACCCAGAGACAGATCAACAATGTTCATTTTACACATGGAGGAGTTATGGTACAGGGTGGCAGCAAAGAAAGCAATGACATTCGACCACCTAGCCTGGGATGTTCACTATGGAATAGATGGCTTGTCACCTGACTCAGCCGGGCACAGGGTCCCAGGTGTGTATGCCCACTCTCACTTTTCCGTTTCATCTCATTGCTTACTGCAGTCACCACAGGACTAGTCCCCAGGGCCACCTTGGCACTACCCACTTCAGTGTGTTCTGTTCCAGATGGTGGATATTTGGTTGGAATACAACCCACACGGGATGTAGGACACTGCTGTTTTGGCTTTGCTGGTTTTCACGACAGGTGGAAGCTTGTCCTTTCAGGAGTCCAGTGAGTGAGTTAGTCTACAGGAAATTAGTGAAAGTGTTGAGATAGGAGGATTGGTAATTCACCGGTGTGAAACAGGGGTTGGCATCAGGCCATTAAAGAAGAAGAAGGCACATCTGAATTGACACAATGTTTGTGGTATTATGGGGTGAGAGGACCACTGCCACTGAGTAGAAATTACTGCTCCTGAAGTTATTCATCTTCAGAAAGATTTTGTTTTTTCAGATCGATTAAATCCCCCTGAGTCTTCAGGGTGGTTACCACCCCATAGCAGAGAGACAGTTGTGTTTTATTCTCTTTCTGTACACAATTTGTGAGTGTGTATTTTACAGATTTCCTAAAATTATTACATGATACTTTTAAAAGTTAAAGATTTTTTTCTCTTAAAGTTTGAGGTGAGATGTATAAGAACTTATATCCCACATACCATTAGGTGTCCCCAACGCAAACTACCATACAATATCCCCATTGGGCGACTGACACCTATGTAGTCAGTGCACCGTTGGAGACTCTCAGTTTCTCTTTTGGCCACAGTCACCATGTCTATCTGGACTTCCTCCTTTGTCCTGGGGTCTATGAATCCACTCTTTGTCTCTGATGGTTATCATTTAATGAATGTTCTATACATTGCAACATGTAGTGTGTAAGTTTCTGCCATCCTCCCATACTGTTCTTCATGACAACAGTCACTCCTTGTTTCTGCCAGATACTATCCATAGAATGGACACATGACAGATTATTTCACTAGTGACCCTGGGATCACTTTCAGTTTCTTGCTGTTGTGTGGAATGCTGCTGTAAGCGTGTGTACACATCTTTCTGAGAACAGTAAGCTTCCTCCTCTCTGGAAGAGATGCTTAGAAGCACATCTTCTGGGTCATATAATGCTGCAACTTTGTATTGTTAATCAGCTACCAAACTTTCTCTACAGTGATTGTACTATTTTGCATTCCTGCCGTCAAGGTATGAAGGGGTCGCCTTTCCCCATCACGGCAGCATTTGGCGAGGTGTGCAGTACTACCTGATTATCGTCTCCGTCTGCATTTCCCTCATGGCTGGCATCTTTTCATGTGCTTATTGGCCATCTGCAGGTTCCCTTTGATGAAATGTTTCTTCTCACTGCTTGTACACTCTCTAATTGGACTGCATGTGTTTCCCTCTTGAGGTTCGAGAGCTCCTCATCTGCGCATGTTCTAACCCCACATAAAGTCTAACTTCTGAATATTCTCTCCTGCTCCTTTACTTGGTGTCTTAGTCTCATAACAGGTTCTTTCTTCTCCTTACAAGGTAGAAGTTTATAATTTTGACAGAGTCCAGTTTATCACTTTTCTTTTATAGATTTTGACTTTTATGTCAAGTCTAGGATCTCTGCCCTAGCCTTAGGTGCTGAAAATGTTCTCCATTAAAAAAAAATAAAATAACCTCCCCTCCCCTCCTTCTCCTCCTCACCTCTTGCCACTCCTCCCCTCCCAGCCTGTCTGCTCTTCTTTCTCCTTCTCCTTGCCCCTCCTTTCATTCTCCTTTTCCACCTTCTTCCCTCCTATCTCCCTTTCTCCCTACTCCTAGTCCTGGGAACCAAACCTCTGCACTATACACACTGAGCAAGTAGTCTACTACCATTAAGCCATGCCCCCAACTACCACTAAACCACACCCTAACCTTCCACTTTTACTTTCAATATTTAAACTGGTGATCCATCTTGACTTAATTTGCACAATCGTGGTTAAAAGGGTAGAAGAGGTTGACCCTCTTTTTCAGCTCACCTTCTTCCTTCTCTTCCGTAAACAGGATGCTTTATGATCAAGGAATTTAGGAAACAAGATAGAGTCCTTTTTATTCATTGGACAAGCATGCTTTTGTTTGTTGTCCTGTTTGTTGTTTTTTTCTGGTGGACCAAGTGACTTCCACCCTCCCCTTTTATAAACTCTATTTCTATTTTTAAAAGCTATTATTTTAAGGTGGATCTACCAGTAAGAACTATGCTTAGTTTTTCCTCATGTTAACATGTCCATGGTTTTTTCTTCTTATTCCTTGAATGGTATTCTCTCCGGGCATCTCATTTACATTGGGCTGTCATGAGCTTTTAGCCCTTGAAAGATGGGTCACTCCCTCCAGTTGCTCCAGTTTCTAAACAAAACTTGCTGCCATTACAATTGTCTCCCCAGACTTGTATGTTGTCCTCCAAGGTTTTGTTCTGTCTTCAGTTTGGGGAAACTTGACTGTGTGTGCCCAAGTGTGGCTTTCTTTGACTGGATCTTCTTGGATTTTTTTCAGCTTCTTGAATCTGTGTTATTGTTCTCAAAGTTGGGACATTTCCGCCATTTATTTGAGGACAAATTAAACCACACCCAAGCTCTCCTCTCCCCCTGGAGCTCTGATGACATGAATATTACATAATTTTTTTTATTAGCTCACAAGTCCTAAAAGCTCGGCTTATGTTTCTTTTGATCTATTTTCTTCTTGGTTCCGAATGAATAATTTCTATTGTCCCTATTTTCTAATTCAGTGATTGGTTCTTTTCTAGTCTGTCCTTGAACTTACCCACTAAATCTTTGTTTTTAATTACTTTCTTAATTTTTAATAATAAATGTTTATTGTGGTAAACTCTACATAACATAAGCCTTACCACACTAATCATGTTCCATTGCACAGCTTAGTTGTGTTAGGTCTGCATTGATATCGCCATCATCATCTTCCTTCTTCTCGACTCTTGGAAATTATATCCTTGCATTCTTCAGATGACAACCATTCATTCTCCCAGTTCCTCCTACATCTTCAAACCACCATTCTAGTCTCCATCCCAAAATACTGGGGGCATTTTGTATGTGCAAGATTTCACAGGACTTAGTTTATTGGTTAGTGGTTCATTTCACTTAGTGTATTGTGGATGTTTATCTACATTGTAGCATGTGTTCGTCTACATACCATGACCATAATAAAATACCTGATAGAATTAATGAATAAGGAGTAGAGGCTTAGCTCTGTTCATGGTTGCAGAAGCTCTAGTCTAGATTGTGTGGACCTATTTGTTTTAGGCATCTAGATGGTAATGCCAGGTGGTGTGTGGCAGAACAAACTGCTCACCTAATGGTCCAGAGGGACAAAACAAGAAATAGGGGCCTGGCATCCTATAGTTTCCTTCCAGGGTGGTTCTGCGTATTTCCCACAGCTTCCCTTGGCAGGATGGCAGACATGGACAGATGTTCAAGCTTCAGACTTGACTTTTCTGGTATCACCTGGCAAGGGTACAGGGGTGTCTCATCATAGCTTGGCATGAACAGAAATCTAGGGAACTGGGGATGTAGGTCAGTGAGAGAGTATTTGCCTAGCACACCTGAAGCAGTGAGCAGGAGAGAGCAGACGCACACACACACATACACACACACACACACACACACACACACACATGAGAGAGAATTCTAGTTTGTCCCTGGGTTTCAGTGCTTCATTAGCATAGGTAGATAGTGCCACAGAGTCATCTGTTTATTTGGTGGCACAAAGCGGTTACCACACAAATGTTGAAAGCTCTGCCAGGTACCCCTCTTCCAGTTCTTTGGATATTTGAGAACCAGATTCTGTTGAATCTATTTTTATTCTAGGCTCTTTGGCATTTCCAGGTTGCTGGTTTCTCCAGCCCCCAAGCTGGGATATACGAAGCACAAAAGGAACCTGAGGGAAGTCAGTGAACTGAAGTCTGTGCTGTTCTGTGAGTCTTTCCAGCTGGCGGGTCTTGTTCACTTCAGCTGTGTCTGCTCAGCATCCAGACCCTTTAGCTGCACCCACTGGGGAGAATAAGGAAGATGTATCTTTGGAGGCAGAAGTATATCCATACATTGTTTGAAGAAAACAAAACTGATATTTAATAACATTAAATATGAGTCAATAAAGAGGCACATGTTTCATCTAACCCAAGGACAGTAAGATGGGTGGCCATGACTGATGTGATGGTTAGAAGAGGTAACTGCTCTGCATTGAGCACATGCTGTGAGGTTTTTAATCTTCCCAATTTGCATCCATCCTCATCCCTGTGAGATCAGCTTCAGTCCTGAGAAACATTATCCCAAATGTGTGTGATGGCACATGCTTGCAGCCCCTGTCTTTGGAAGTCTGATGCAGAAGGATTCCAAGTTGAAGTCCAAACCTAGGCTACTTGGTGATTTTGAGGCCAGTCTGAGCTACAGAGACACTGTGCCAAAAAGTGGGGGTTGGGGGGGAGTATTGAGGAGATGGCCAGTGTCTAAAGTGCTTGCTCTTCAGGCATGAGGACCTAAGTGTGGACCCCTGGTAGCCATGTGAGCTGGGCACTGTGGTGCACATTATATAATGTAGCATTGAGGGGTTATTGGGGGCAAGTGGATACAGGTGGATTCTGCGGACATCTTGGCCAGCTGACCTAACAGAAATGGCCAATTTTAGATTTAGTGAGAAATCCTGTCTAAGGGAACAAACAACCAACAAACAAATAAAGATAGAAGGAGACACACCTGAAATCAAGCTCTAGTCTAGTGTAGGCAAGTACATCTATATACATATATACATACATGTACCAGAGAGAAAGAGAGTGAGAGAGATAGAGAGAGAGACAGAGACACATAGAGGTATACAGAGATGACACACAGACACACACACACATACAGAGAGACAGAAATAGAGAACTGACAGGAACAGACAAAGAAACAGAGATAGAGACAGAGTGACAGAGACAGAGATCAAGAGAGAATGAGGAAGAAGAGAAGGAGTAAAAAAGAGAAGAGAAGAGGAGAAGAGGAGAGAAGAGAAGAGGAGAGAAGAGAAGAGAGCAAAGAAAAAACAAACAGAAACTCTCCAGGCTATAAGCTTTACCTATGGAATTTGATAGTAAGGATTCAAAACCTACCACAGATTCAGTCTTCTCAAGCTGCATGTAAAGGGACTCCATGAAGCTCATTTTAGAAGAAGGGAGACTGGAAGTATTTAGGGATGCCCTGTGGAGAACAGGAAATGTGCTCTGTGACCGAACAGCTTCCATCATCTCTGGGTTTGCAGAACATGCTCAGGGGCCCTGGGAGGGAATAAGGTTTACTAAGTCTCCTAATGACATCTCCACAGAGCTTGTATTTTATATTACTTCCTTCAAACAACCCCAAGGTGTAGGTGGAAGCAAGACTCATTACAACAGATGGGGAATCTGCAGCCCAGACAGTCAGAGAGACTGTCCTGAACCCATATGGCATTTGAGGCTGGAAGGGCCTGGGCAGCAGCAGATCTTGGGAGGCAGGAGCCACTGTCCTTCCCCCTAGATCCCAGCACTGCCTAGGGCTTGGTCTCTGCACTAGGGCTTTGTTCTTACCAAACTGAAACCTGCTTTAGCTACAGCCTGCTGAAGTTAAATCAAGGCCTCTCCTCTGACAGCCTCCTGGCTTGGACCACTATGCAGACTGCGTCTGATGGAAACCTTATGTGGAACAACGGAAAAAAAAATCAACCTGAAAACCAGGCCCATCTCAATATCTCCACCCGCTGGATAAACATCTCCAAGACAGACATACAGGGAGGCCAAACTCCCTCGGCCAAGTTTTTAACTTAAAGTTTGGAAGTGGCTTGTGTTTTCCACGGAGCAGAAAAACCTTTTCATTCTGGCTACAGTGAATGACTCCTTATGGGGTGGTAATTCCCTTTTAACCTCTCTCTCAGGGACACATGATTTTACTCGTTTGCTTGAATGAAGTTATGAGTTAAAAGAAAAGGGCCACTTAAAGTTTTCTTCGTCCCCACCTTTCTTTCTTTCCTTTGGAAAGCCTATTATGTTTGCTTCGGACTTCTGGAGCCTCTGGAACCTTGCCTCTTTCTTGAGAGAGGACTTGGCTCCTTCGTGGTGCCCCCATTCCTCCGCCGAATCTAATCTGACTGTTCTATTTATAATTCTTGAACCAGATGAATCTGGTCTTTGTATTTCTCTCCGAGCAGCAGCATCCCCTCCCTAGGACTTGAGCCGTTTCACCTCTGTAAGAATCTCTTTAATTTCTCTGCAATTTGCCAGAAAGCCAGCAGCTGAAACCCTATCAGGTCCTGGATCATATCAGACCTACTTTAAACTGGCACCCTCCTCCACCCCCCAGTCTCCTGGGAGTTGATTTAGGAGCAGGGTTATGCAGAGAAATTCCCAGCAGCACTTTGGCGACACCAGAAAAGTCTGAGAAGTTCAACAGGGAGAGGCCCGCCCCCTCCGGAGAACAGAAAGGCTCACATCTGTTTCTGCCTCAAACCCTCCCTGGTTTATATATATGTTATATTCTGTTTGCCTTTAAAGTCAGATTAATCAAGGCAGTTTGCCAGGAAGCCATCATGCCTACACCTCTTTGTTTTTAGAAAAGAAAACGGAGATGTGTGTGTGTGAGAGAGAAGGAGAGGAAGAGGGAGAGGGAGAGAGGGAGAGCAAGAGAGAGAGTAAGAAAGAGAGAGAGAGAGAGAGAGAGAGAGAGAGAGAGAGAGAGAGAGAGAGAGAGAGAGAGAATAGACTAATTTAACCTCAGGTAACATTGTGATTTGAATGATGAATGCTCCTCTACTCCAACCCCCAACATGTGTTTAAGCACCTAGTTCCCAGTGTTTTGAAAGGTTGTAGAACCTTTGGGTGGTGGTGTCAGGATGGAGGATGTGGCTCACTCTTGGGGTTCTGTAGCTAGCCCACTTACTCATTCTCAGCTTTCTGATTGTAGCTGAAATATGACCCCACCTGCTTCACACTCCTGCTTTCACGGAGAAGTCCACTACTAGGCTTCCCTATCATGACAAACCACATCCTGAACTGTAAATTAGAATAAGCCCTCTCTCCCTGAAGGTTCTTCTGGGAAGGGATTTTGTCATAGCAAGGGGGGAAATGACTAATGGCCCTGTCAACTTCCCACTGTACCCTGAGTATCCTTCCTCAGACCTCCATGAACCTGCAGAGGTAGTGTTCACTTCCATTGCATATACCCTGAGCCACCCTGATCAGATGGTCTTTTTATGTGGCCCTCTCATACTTTCTCATTTCAGTCTCTGACTCTTGTTCCCTTTTCTCATTTTGTCTCTCCTGCACTATGTGTGGCATTGTCTGTCCTCAGGGTATGGTCATGGACTCATGAGAGTATGATTTCTGTACTATGTTTGTAAATTTTTTATCGATCTCATATAATCCAGGTTGTTCTTGAACTTGCCGCACAGTCAAAAATGATCTTCAACTCTTGATGCTCCTGCTTCTGACTCCTAAGTGCGGACATTGCAGATGGGTACCACCATGCCCAGTCTTTGCAGTACTGAAGCTTGAACTCAAGCTTTTATGCATGATAACAGGCACTGGGCCAACTGAACTACAGCCATGTCCCTGTCTGTAACATCTCTTTGAGGAAGAGGAAATACGTTTATGAATCTCAAGCCCAGAGGAGACATTTTCCCAACTTCACAGTGACAGGAATAGATATGAATAGGTTTCTTCAAGCCATGCAGCGAGTTAGCATCCTAGCTGTGATCACAGCTTGGAAATCTTTTCCTTCAATCCAGAACATTCCCCTCTGTTCAAAGCTTAACTGCCTCCATGTGGTCGCCAAATTTGACCTTGCTCTGGAGTGTCTATTTAGACAATTCTTTTTAATTAGGCCTCATCAGACCAATCTGATTTCCAACCTTAAACACATTTGTAATAGGAACATATTCTACTAAACCCTTAAGTTCAACCACATTTTAACCTCCTTTGCCACGAACATCCCTGTGAAATTAAATACGAAGGGATCAAAATGTTTAGTTTTGATCCCACGAACATACATGGGGCTTCTTTTGTAGCTAAACAGACTTAAGATGATCTTTTAAGTTTTTAAGGACCAGGAATTAGTGTGTCACGCTGGACATATAAAAGCACATTTAGTCATTTAGGCTACCATACTCCCATTTGAATATAATCCAGATGCTGTGTTAAGTTGAGGCTGACTCTCTGTAACTCCTACTGGGATCCAGAGGGGACCAAATGTGTGATCCATGGCCTCCTAAGCTGGTGGTGGCCAGTGTTCATTATTCATTCTTTCCATGAAACACTCCTTGCTCCTGGCTTTAAGTTCTTTGGAGTGACGTAGGAGAGGATGGCATTTCAGAAACCACAGGATTAAAGGAAATGGAGACTTAGTTGCTTTTCCTGTTGACTCCCTAGTCTTATAATGAAGAAATTCTTTCTATTAGGTAGGCTGTGGATTCCCACTTAGAACATGAATTGGAAATAATCTTTTTTTGAAGGCATAGACATTTTACTTCATTCCTCCATGGACACACCTCTCTTTTCATTCCCACAGTGCCTCTGGTGGACAGGTTTGATTATACCCACTTTAATAGCAGCCACTCAGAACAAACTGGTTCAGACAAGATTAAATGCAAATATTGGATTCTAAAGCCATCTACAGTTATGGATGCTCCCGTATGATCTTTCTTGTTGGGGTATGTGTGATGAGTCTACAGTACATGTACACCTGTATTTTTGTGTGTATAGGGATGGGATAGCCAAGTCCTGAACAGTGCACATCTTCAGTACTGCAGGATATGTCTACATCCTTTCTAGAATGGCTGCACGCACTTATGTTCCTCTTCTGAGATATGAAGAATGCATTGCTCCATATTCTTGTCAAGATTTGCTGTGATGTTGCCGAGTAAATGCTTCATCGTGGTTTTAATTCACATGTTTTCCTCTAATGAGCTGATTGCCTTCTAAAAGTTTACTATTGTCAGTTCAGAGTTTGTTTGTGAATTACTTGCTCATTGTCTTTGCCAGTTCACCCTTTCCAATGTGCATTCTCTGTTTTTAGTTGAGTTGTGTGCATAGTGCATGCACATGCAATCATAACTAAACCCATTCTAGATTCTAATCTTTCTATAGTTATAGAAATTCCAAATATCTTCCTACCATGTGTCATGTGACTTTTCAGTTTTAAAATAATACCTTTAAAAATAGCTTCACTGACAAATAATTTACATACCAAAATTTACTCAGAATAAATGGTACAGGTTGTTATTTCTCAGTCAATTTATATGATTGAACAGCCATTGTCAGAATCCCAGATTCAAATATTTTCCTCAATCTAACCTACCACAGTTCAGTCAATTTCTACCACCTTTTAGGCCCACTAAACACCATTTTTGTGATTGTTGTTTTGTTCTTGTTTATTTTG